>NW_010250713.1:0-30229 GCF_000690775.1 Eurypyga helias | reverse complement strand
CATTTTACTTTACTTCATTTTACTTCATTTTACTTTATTTTATTATTTTTATTTTTTTAATTGCTTTTTATTTATTTTAGTTATTTATTTTTAATCTGTTTAAATGAAACTCCTTTTAATCACTTGTGAAACAGTAATTGACCTAAGTCAATTGACTTAGGGGTTGACTTAAATTCTTTCAATCCACATCAGAAATTAATAACTCCAATTTATTTCTAGACAAAAATAGTCTCGGGAAATGTAGGATGAATACTGGCTTCAGCCAGTATTTGTAACTTACTTGCGTGCAGCCCTTTCCAGGCATATAATCTTCACTAATTTTTAGAAATGCAAATATTTACAGTAGTCCTTGCAGCACTTTGACTCTTTGTTGTATTTTCCATTACACCTCTCAAAAACTTCTGTGTATTTTCCATCATAAATTTGAAAGAGAGAGTATTTAACATCAAAACATAAGCAGAAAATTCAGTTCTGTATACTGTAACATTCAGCATCATGGAGCAGTTATTTCTCCTGGCCTATCAATACAGTGTGCAAACATAGCAGGATTTTAATAAAGAGTTTAAATATCTAATGATCTGGCCTCTCTTCTGTTTATACAACTGGTTGCTGTGCCAATGGCAGAGTATTACAGAAAGATGTATTTGTCTCTGTGGTTTGGAAAACGTTCCTGTTTCAGGAGACTGGAACTTTTTAGACTTAAATCACTGCTCCATGTGGGTCTTGAAAATACCATTGCTGAATAATTGAGGACATTTTTCATTCATATTATTCCTCTGTCAGTGCTGTCTCTTTTTCAGCCCATGTGATAAAGTTAACACTACAAATAGAAGGTCTGCTATAGTCTGTTTTATTTTATGTTCAGCATGTCATGATACCTACAGATACTCAAAATAAGGCAAATTGTCGTGTCAGCTGAAGCCAGCACACAAAGTTTATATGGAAAGGCAACCGTATTGTTAGGCCAGCTGATACCATTGCAATAGAATAGATAAAATTGCAGATACACAAACTTTAATTCATACCTGATATAACAGTCACAAATAACATGCTATAAAGTTGAATATCAACTGTTCTGAATTTGAGTTAATTATATTAATAAATTAGAACGTTTGAGAACAAAAGGTAATTAGGATATGGTTAAACTGGACAGCAGGTTTTGGTTTTTGGTTGTTTTTTGTTGTTTTTTTTTTTTTTTAATCCAGGAGAGATGAGATAAATGTCTGTTCTTGTCTGTTATGCAGTGAAATTTCTACAGACAGAAATCTTTACATTGTAATGGCTGCAAAATGTCTTTTGTTGTGCTCCCAGGGACCTCCAGGAACTTGACGACAGCACCCAGCTACCTTTACTCTGTCACTTTTCTGAGACAGCTGAAGGCCTTACCACCATCAGAGCATTCAGGTCTGTGAAACGAGTGATTAGAGAGAGGTTTGGGCTCTGCTCTGGCCAGTGCAGCTTGTTGGACCATGCCTGAGAGCAAATTATTTGTTTTGTTAGACTTTAATTAAGCCATCTCAAAACAGGGAAGAAATTTTTGCTTTCCTGTTGCTTTGACACATCTCTCAAAGCTTGTGCGTATTTTCAGTAACACACTAATTTATCTCTCTTGATTTTCCACTGAATTAAAGACGATGATGACTTTTTTAAGACAGAGTATTTAGATGTTTAAGGTGTTTAATTTAACCATGCCTTACTTGGACAGCAGGGAGCTCTCCTTTGCCAGGCAGGCACAGGCGTTGCTCCTTCAGACCTCTCTGCTATATCCTACAATCTGTGCTATCCAAGTGCCAGTGAATCATTTCTGTGTTAAATCCATTCCTCAGGTAGGGAAACATCCTTATAGTACTCTCCAACTGAAAGTCAGTATGCAACGAGGTGGACTTCCCATGAAAACCATAGCAGAACAGAACTTGATCTTAATATTATAAGACCTAGCCTTGTCAATCAGAACCAAAATATAAATTCCAGAATATTCAGAGGATTTTTCCAAATTTCCAGGCGTATTTTTTTCTCTACTTACTACATGAAATATAGGCCAAATTATCCTTGTATGTTCACTACATTATAGCTGGCATGACGTTCTCAATGTGCCAGCTTGATGTCCCACAGTAAACATAACCTGTACTCATTCTGTACACTGTAGAAATTCAAATCGGTGTGGATCACACTGCGCTGCTATTTACACGTATATTTTGTCAGCTTGAGACTGCCTTATCACTTCAGACAAGCTTTAGGACCTCGACTGTTAGTTCAGAGTGCTGAGGTAAAGGGCTGTGGCAGGACCAGTGAAAATGTTGCTGTGTTGAAGAGATGTGAGCCGTTGGTCGACCAGAGATGTTGTAACAAGCTTTATCAACCAGAACGATGTACTGTAAGAGAAAGTCATAAGTAAGGCTTGATGCTGACGTATGCTGAATGCTTCTTGAGGGTTTCAGGGCGGCCTTTCATCACATTATCTCCTGAGAAAGATGAAGGAGCTTAGCACTTCTTGGGAGTCGCTCGGCTCCTCTTTACCTTACAAAATGACAATGTGGGCTTGGATGGCAGAGGGCAAAAGGCATCCTTGGGGAAGGACCAGGCATCACTTGAGTTTCCCATATCGCTGGTGCTAATCAAAGCCGTTTCATGTCTCTGCCTGTGCTCCTCTGTCAACCAAACCTGAAGTCTCCAGCATTTTTTGTCAGCAAGCTCGTATTTACCAACAGTCCTGTTCGTCATTCTCTGCAGTTTGAGTTCAGTATGTTCCAGGATAAAATAGACCGGCCCCTCATATAACTTACCACAAAGAAGCACAGTTGGATCAGAAAGAAATTTCAGTGACCTTTGCTGTTTGTCATCTGAGAGGATAAAAGTCTAAAACTGCCTAGAAGATGAGCTGGACATGGATGAAAAGATACAGATTGAGCATGTCAGATTTTCCATTAGGAAAACAGGAGTTTTGCTGCCAGAAAGGCAGACGAGCAGAATATTCAGTGCGTCTTTGCTCCTCCCCACGTCATTCCTGTTACCAGTTGTTGTTTTGGGAGGTTGCTTGCCATGTTCACAAGCTGTGCAGAGGGAAATAAAGTATCAGTGGGAAAAGGAAAGAGTTTTCTGGCAGAACAGGGATTACAGGTGTTTCACAGCAGGGCCCTGAGACTTCGAAATGCGAGAGCACGTCGTGATAAACCAGACAACAAGCTGTCCAATGAAGTTTGGCTAGTTTATTAAAGTGAGGGTATTTAACAGACAGTATAATATGAAACAACAAACTGGTTTCCATCTGACTGCAGCTCATACCTGAAGTACTGCAAGGCACCATGAATTTAATACACTTAGGCCACCAGAGATTTTCCCCTTCCTCCCCAAAGTGTACCTCCACTCTCAGGTGGTCTGACATCCTTGTACCGGGTTTTACTCACCTGTGAGAGGGCTGGAGGGCAGCACCACCCACAGCTATAAAGGCAGGTATGCTCTGGGGGTAATATCTGCCCCTAGCACCCCAGCATTGCAGGCTGCCTGAGGGGGTACCATCCAAAATCTAGTCCAATATAACTTCGCATCAAACAAACTCCTCCCCACTGTACGTGTAGCTCTGCCTGGTTAAGAAGAGCCCTAACAGCAGGTCCAGCTCCTTAGGGAAGAGTTTGGAACCCAAAGCAGAAGGGTAAAAAGTTTTGGCTTGGGGAGAGGGGAGGGAGAGAAGAGTTCAATGCTTCACCCTTTCATGCATGCGTGTGTAATGTGTTGTAATGTAACAACTTTGCTCTTGGCAGGCACGAAGCCAGGTTTAAACAACGTATGCTGGAACTAACAGACACGAACAACATTGCCTACTTATTTCTTTCGGCTGCCAACAGATGGCTGGAGGTCAGGACGGTACGTTCGGTTTAGTCCCGACCGTGGTTTTGAAACCTTGGAAGCAAACAGAGACTTTGCCTGATGCAGAGAAGATAATAATGAGAATTAATCTCACAATGAGATTATACACGCTGTTCCTTAAAATAGATCGGGATTGTTTATGTTAAACCCATAGGGTTCTTTCAGCTTTCTTGGCCAGGAGTAAGAAAACACCAGTCTCCCTCATCTTTTGCTGTTGTGATGTCTAGCGGCTGAAGAGAGCGCAAGAACAAACATTTACATAACTTGAAATAAGGCTTTCTCTACTACTGTGCAGCCTCTGCAGACCTGCCTGCAGCAGGAGCTACTTTAAAGCAGAGGATGGTGTTTCAGGGGTTTTGTGAACCGTGCCATCATTGTGCCAGGGATGAGCACCGCCGAGCTTCCAGGTCCTGAGGTATTTCTCCAGCAACAGGTTTAATAGCACAGGTGCAATTTAAACCCCTCCTGTGCACTGCCCTTCCTGTAGCTGTGAGCTGTTGTGATTTGACTGTTCAGTACAACAAAAGATGGCAGAACTAGGCTCCAGCTGAAAAGCAGATGACAGGAGGGCACAACGCAGCCACTGCCAGTGAGACAGGCTCCTGGCTTTCGGGGGATGCTGTCCAGGGGTAGCACATGAGGGACCTTCCTGATCTGCAAGGCAAGATGAGGCAAGCAAAGTCACTGTGATTTTCTTATTCATCTGGCACTAAAAGAGCAGTAAATAAACAGAGCAGTGACCTGATTCTGCTAGATACAGATAGTAACAGGCATTTTTAATCCTCACATCAAAGGCTGCATCCTCACCTTCATTTCCCTGGTACGGTGGTGAGGCAACAAAGCCGTGCTCTTTTTCTTACCACAGCAAAGCTTTCCATTGTGCTTGAAGCTTTCAGCTTCCTACAGCATCCAGTATCAAGCTGAGCTTGCTTCCAAATCAAAGGCAGATAAGTAACAGAGCAGAAGCCAATCCTGGAATAAGCCGTGGCAATGCCTGTTAATGTCTCACAGTCTTAGACTTGCTTACAATACGGCATGAATCTGATTCAAGAATATGCATCACTTCATCACAGCATTAGAAATAATGTGGTCTTGCCAAGGAATAGTTCGTTTAGTCCTGCCTAATGGCACAGTGGTACTAGGATCACTCAAAAGTTTATAGGATTTCACAGCAACTCTGTAGTCCGGTCCCAACTGCTGATGAGGCTCGAGACCCTTAATTCCCTGTAGTTGTGAAGTTCGAGTCTGTCATCTGCTCATCAACACTTTTTACAGACAGATGAACTAGGCAGCCCTCGTTTCAAATCTCAGAAGGAAAGATTCCAGGCAGGATATTATCAGACAAGAGGAAAAAAAATGGATGGAAAATGCTAACCCTGTAATCCAAAGTAAATATAATGCAGGGAGCAGTGGGAGAGTGGGAATAGCAGCAGTCTCATGAATCAGGCACCTTGACAGCTCCATGAGATCACATGTGGCATTCACTTCAAAACTGAGGTACACATCAAGGAGACGAGAGCAAGCTCCTGCAAAGCTTGTGAGAAGTCAGATCTTTGCAGTGCAGCCTACACTGCAATTTCTGTAACGCAAGTCATCACCGTGCAACAGAGCTGAGATCCTTCAGGTGCCTTCCACGGAATCGCTCGGAAACTCAGTGGGCTGTGACAGGAGCAAGGCTCGGTAGCCCGTTTGCAGCACCACAACTACACGGCTGTCCTGTTTTCCCAGTCCACACTGCCAGCAACATCCACACGGTGTGTCACTGCCGGCTGTGAGGGTACAGCAGGCTTTGGGATGCCTTCACCACACATGGTGTCCCATTGCATGGTCTCTCCGCTTGTGCCAGTAAAACATGTGTGTTACCTGTATGAATTCTACCAAAATTCTACCTGAATAATGTGAAGTCACTGATGCTTCTCGTTTTTAGGGAGGCAGACCAATGTTTGAGAAGACCTGAAGGAGAGTGGGGAGAGTAGAATTGATTTGTTTTAGTGGTGGGAATTAGGGTGTCATCGTTATGCCATTCTTACAATTTATTTTGGTTTTAATGTGTCCATTAGATTTTTTTGATACCTGCTCTTTTTGGGTTGGCCACAACAAGATACCCTAGCCCAGATGGATGCACAGAAAATACTGTCCTGTTTCACTTGTGTTCAGCCTTTAGAGTGTTTCAGGTTGGGCACCACAACCCCTGACTTTTTCCAGGAAAAACAAACCAGAATTAAGGACTAGGTGTCATTATAGGAATAATCCTCAGAAAAGCAAACCTGCTCTGCAACTGAAGAAATTTTCTTGTTGCTGCATTTGAATGTTGCCTAGAATTGTTCTCTCCCCCTCTTTCTTGTTCCAGGATTACCTCGGTGCTTGTATAGTGCTGACGGCGGCGGTCACGTCCATCACTGAAGGGCCTAACTCAGGGTTTGTGGGGCTAGGTCTCCTGTACGCTCTGACGGTATGTACCTAGGCAATGTGTAAGGACTTTCAGACCAATGTATTAATTTTATAATATTTTTTAAAATACATATACATGGTTATCTTCCAGCTTTCTTAATCTTGAAAAAAACCAATCTTGCAAATAATGGATTCGGGCCAAAGCTGAGAGAGTTCAGGGCAACTTGGACTTGCTTCAAGGTTTATGAGCCAATTAAAAAAACACAACCATTCCCAGGCCCTGCGTGCTCCCAAGCAGAGCAGGAAAATTAAAAATGCGTAAGAGGACCTGCTGCGCACTCTGTTTTGCACAACACAAAGTTGGTTCTGTCTGTATATGGCAAAACCGGCCAGAAAACTCTATTCCACAGACTGTCATAACCTGGGTAATCTTTAACCAAAGACCTAATGAAATTGCTGAAGAACCAGAAATACCGGTTCTGCCTTTGGAGGGGAACTACTGAGATGACCAGTATTGTCCATGCAATTCTGAATGGACTGGGGACTGGGACCCTTGGGGCTGGTAGACAGGTAGCGGAGGAGATGGGTTTAGGAACAACGAGATTTTGGTGGCACGCTAGCTAATTCATTTTGACTCTATCATTAGCACTGAGCAATTTGTGCTGAGTCATGGAGAAGGAACAGTGGTTTAGGGTACTAGGCTATAAGAGATGCTGAGAGTGCATCATGCACACAGAGCAGGATCACTATAGAAAGCAGAAATATCACTGAGTTAACCATGAGATGCAGGATGAACATAGTGGCAGCAAGAATTTTTGAAATTGTGGCTGGAGTGGCAAAAATCTGGTGTCTTTATGGCACTGGTATGAGGGAGAGATATGGGAATGGGTCTAACATTTGGCTTTGCACGTAAATGCTGGTGACCCCATGGTTACAACAGAAAGTTCTTGGCAGCTGCCATAGGGTGGCCTTAGATTCCCTTTGTGCCGCTGTTGCAGCAGTGTGAGAATCTGCCAGCAATCGAGAATCAGTCCCAGTGTTTCAGCTTCACTCTGAAAACATTCCTGGTAATCCTACTTCATTAGCAGAGATCTGGAAGCGCCAAGATGTCTGCATCATCTTTGGCTTCTTTGTATGTAGTCTGTATTTGCAAACAGATCATTAGTGTGAAAGTTAGCCATGTGCTGAAGTCTGGCATAGCAGTGAAAACACGCTGTAGGCACCCGGTGATCACCTGTCCCTCTCCTGCCCCACAGTAACACCGATGAAACTTTGAATGCAGTTGGATCCTCCCCTGGCACAGGTTTCACTTCCGCTTGGAGCTAAGAGAGGGCTGATGTTTGGACCCGGATGAGAGCAGACTCATTGTGTTTACAGTAGACATCCATAAGCTTAGTCTCTGCCCGTGTATGAACACTGCCAACTCCCTTGCACGACTGTGATGAAGGTTGAAAGAACGGGTAGAGCCTGTGGGATGCCAGGCTCTGATATCAAACCTGCCAGACCTATGATCGCAGCCTGCTGCCCCGCAAGCAGCAGTTCTGCAGGCCGTTTAGTTTATCTGCAAATGTACCCAATTCCATAACTTCCTGCCTCCAGAACTGGACACAGAATCAGAGGGTTTCTGAACAACAAAGAAAATACTTCACACTACCCCCTAGAGTAATGCTGTCTTAAGGATAAAGCAAGCAACTAAATCCTCTAAATTGACAGTGAATATTATTGCTGAATCTCAGTGGAAATTATTTACTGTATGCTTATTGCATCAGTATTAGGTAAGGGGAAAAGAAGTGGGGCTGGGTGATTTATTCGTAATAAACTTATTTGGCAAATTTGGCAAATCACTCCCAAAAATATGACAAAACCTCTCTCTGAATGTGTTTGCATATAGGATGTTTTCACTGTCTAAGTTAAGTTTCTAAACCTTTAATCAGGCATGTGAAGCATCTCATTTTTTAAAGGTGCTTGGCAACCAACTGTCCCTAATAAGATTGGTTTTTCTTTTTTTATATGAGCCCCTAAATACAGACTTAGGAACCTTTTACACTTAGGAACTTGCTTTACACTTTTCAGCCTTAAATAGTCAGTCCTGATTGGAGATCAGTTTCTCTAAGCTGTAAGTTAGACAATTCATTATCAACTATTATCTGCTACAATTAATACAGTTACTATTGATTAAATCCTTTTGATTACAAATGGGAATAAAAACCAAGAAGGAAGTATCTTTGAGCTCATGGTACATTATTTCTCATTTATTTCTGTGCTAAGAACCTCACATTTTCCACAGAGAAAGAGGAATTAATTATCTAAATACACACAGAAGGAAACAGAAGTTAAATGCCCATCAAATCTTTTCAATATATTTGCAAATAGTAAACTTGCTTAGTCTTTAGTTGCAGTTGTTGAAAGATTAGAAAATGCAGTATTTCCAGACAGTGCTTCTGGTTTCTGATGTTTTTCTGTGTTTGTGTGTTTAAAAAGGATGCCTTTTGGTACTGATTACTAGATGCTGAGAACAAGAGATTCCCCTGATGAGTCACATCTTCAGAGTACAGGTTCAACCTTTCCGTAGTTCTCCTTCAGAAAACAAGGATGGGAATACCAAGCACTAAATTACTGCATCAGGGTTGTTTGTGTTGGAGTATAACTGGATTTTTACATTTTTGATGCTGTTGCACTGTCTTGAATCATTGCAACATAAGTAAGAGACCCCCTGTGCTGAGTCAGGCCAAAGGCTGTTATAAGTTTATCCAACCTTTAATCACAAACAGGTAGAAACAGGCAGAAGGCTGAACCCTGCCCTTGTTTTCATTTTGTGATGCAGATAACCAACTATTTGAACTGGGTGGTAAGGAATCTGGCCGATCTGGAGGTGCAGATGGGCGCAGTAAAAAAGGTGCACAGCTTCCTGAACATGGAGTCGGAGAACTACGATGGCTACTTGGGTATTGCACTCCAATCATTTTGGTTCTTACTGTGGTAATGTGAAAACCTGGTAGACGTGGTCATGTAAAATGTATACATCTCTCTGGTCAAAATCTGTTCTCACTGCCATGTGGGACCTCCCACTGCTCTGGATTGGTCAACATTAAAAAAAACCTACCAAATGCCAGGGGGACAGAGTATGGCCCTGCAGTACAGTCAGAAAGTACCAGTCACAGATAGGATGAACAAAACATCCATGTATCTGTTCAAAAAACAAAGATATGGATAAAAATCAGAAATTCACTGTCAGTCGCACGCTTCAAAACCTCTGGTCTTTGCAGCAAATGGGGACTACAGGGCAGGGCCATGCTAGCAATTGGACCTGAGCAACTCTTCCCTGAACTGCATGTTGCCGTTCATACTCCACGTATCCCAAATTGGCTTCGGTTGGCATTGTAGAAGTGCTTGAAGTGCAAGGCCAAGAAAGCTCGCAGGTCAACGCACTTCCCTGGAAACACAAGCCCCTTAGGCCTGGAGACACGCATCCCTGGCTGCGTATTTGCGAATCAGGATGAAATATGAGCTGTGGTCGTGTCAACCGCTCCTGTTGTAGGGCAGTAACAACATCCTTCCTTGCACTGCCCTTCCTCTGCTGGTTACTGACCGACGAACCCATTAACACTGTGCTGACATGACATTCTTCCCTGCTCCTTTGGCTTCTCCCCACTTCGTTGTCAAGACCCACTTTAGCATTTGCCCTCTCGTCTTATGTGTCGAGAACTGGAAGCCAAGTGCTGACGTGCCTGCCAGGCAGTTCCCCGCTCCCCCTCAGCAGGGAACTGGGGCTCCAATTCTTGCATGGCTTCAGGAAGATCTCCAGGCGGGAGAGAGGGGGAAAGGGGAATGTCATAAAGGGTGACCCTTTGATGGCATTCGTTTTAGTTTCTTTTTCTGTAACTATTTCAGATCCCTCTCAAGTCCCCAAAGACTGGCCCCAGGAGGGGGAAATCAAGATTGAAAACTTGTGTGTTCGATATGAAAACAACCTGAAGCCTGTTCTTAAGCACGTTAAGGCGTATATCAAACCAGGACAAAAGGTACCATGTCAAGCAATCCCCTGTTACCCTCATTCTGGAGCCGATCCCTCCTTCCTGCGTTTTATTTTCTAATGTGGCAGAAGAGCAGAGAATAACGACAGTTTGCAGTGGCAGCTGTATGCATTGATGGTCCTCTCTGAGGTCCCTTGGCATGGGTCAAGAAACTTAGGCTGATGACATCTTATTCTTGGCTGGGACCAGTTTTCCTTCTGAGATTCCCACTTCTTTCCAAGTCTCCCTTGCATAGAGGGAGCCTAGGTGGCTGGATGAGATTAGATGAACACCGGACTGGAACTGAGTAAAAATGCAAGAACCTCTCACATTTCAGCATACAGGTCATTGGAGTCCAGGGCAAAATGCTGAAGTTTCTAAAATGCTGCTGGGACAAGTCCTCATGCTGCTGAGAGGCAGAAGAGAAGAGTGTGCTTGCCATGCTCTTTTGCTTTTTCCCTGGTGTCTGCCAGTGGGATTGGGAAGGATCTTTCTTCTCACCAGTCAGTCCAGTCCAGCTTTCCCAGAAGGACTGCAATTCTGATTTAAAACTTCCCTCTGTAAGTAACTAGCACCTTGCTTGCTTCTGCAGGTTGGGATCTGTGGTCGTACTGGCAGTGGCAAGTCATCCCTGTCCTTGGCGTTCTTCAGAATGGTGGACATATTCGATGGTAAGTTTTGAGTAGGTGGTCACTCCTGACCTGCTCCCCCCTCATTTCTGCAGAAGGAGCAAGGAGACTTTTTGGTAGTTTATGTCCTGGCTTTCTGGCTCAGAAGATGCTTGGTTAGAATGGGACTTGTCCTGCCTGATCCTTCAAAGTACGACGTGTCCTACTGTGCGTAGCGCTTGGTTCTTCCAGGAAATGTTACGCACGGATGATGCTTCTAATTTTTTTAATTTTTTTTTTTTTTTTGCGTATGCTCTGACAAAATAATATGCCGTTTTTAAGATAGGAGGAAAAAATATGCAACTCTCTGGAGCCTCTAAATTTCTCCCTAAAGAATAACTGTATTAACTTATGATAGCTGTCAGAATGTTAGCAGAATAGAAACTAGAATTTAACAAGTCCATCCCCTTGATATTTCTTTTCTATTTTATTGTGGTTTCCCACAGCTACAGCAGAAACTGATGAAAGGTTTTGGAAACATTTTGCTGTTTTCACTCCTGCAGCATTTCACTCTCCCAGCTAATGGGATTGAAGTGGTACGCAGCAATATGCACCCTGGCTTTTATAACACATATACATGTGGACTGTTGCAGGAATATGGAAACCTACTGGAAAGTCACGTTTTTGTTTCAAAGATATACATGTTTCTAATTTAGCCATTGCATGTGTAACGTTTGCTAGGGAAAGCCCAGTAGGATGTGGGAGGATACGTAAACATGATGCAGCTAATACTTGCTTTTGTTGTGGTTCTGTGCCTATATGTATCTATGGTAATAGGGTTTTGATTCATGACCCAGGTTCCTGGATATATAAATAGTGCAAACAACTAATAGTTATATTAATGGCCAACTTTAAGTTTCCTTCTACTTTAATCTTCTTTATGTATCTTTTCTTTGTCTGTTCCTTCCATATCCCTGATTTTTCCCAGTGGGAATGCCTAAGTCTTTACTAATCAAGCTCTGCTTGTCCTTTGTGCACATCCCTCTGTCTCTCTCTCAGCTAGACCCATATTTGGCCTCTATATTTGTCCACGTCTGGGTGGAGCCCAGCTCTAATAAAAATTACATAACATGATTTCGAGTAACTTTACTGGAGCCAGACTTCATTCATGTTGCCCTTCTTGGTGCCTTATGGCTCTGTTATTTCTTTGAATTTGTATGTGTTCCATGTTATTCCCCTACCCTCACTTCTTTGTTCTTTAGTGTTTCCCTTTTCTTACCTTCTGTTCACACCACCTCTTGTTTCTCTTCTGTCTTGCTTGGTTTCTCCTCATTACTGTCCTGCTTTCCCAACTCCTGTCTAATCTACTTCTTCCCTTAGGTCTCCTCATCTGCTCTTCTCTTTTCCTTGAATACCCTGGCTCATATTCCTACACATGCCATATTAATTTTTCTCCCATTAATCCACCTCATCTTCTGCTAACCTTCTCTCATATCCTCATTTGTGAAGAAAAGGAATTGCTTAAGTTTATGCAACCACCAATGTCTCATGCTGAAGTCTTATGACCTCATCCAGACTTTCTAAAAGTCTGAAAACAGTTTGACTTTGCACGCTACAGATGAAATCTTGGTTCCTCTGAACTTCCAATAAAAGCATAAAACTAATCGTAGTCCAACTAGGTAGAGATTAAGTCTTTCATTGGAATAGGGCCACAAAGAGTAACCTGCAAAACGCAGTATCGTGGCAATTGGGAATAACAGAAGAGGTATACGTGCACAGCTTTGGCTATCCATGTATTTGCCAGTTCAGTTCAGGGTTAGGTTCTCACTGTTGGGAGAGCGAATGGTGAGCTTAATGTTAGGCACTTCCCATGGCTGAGTGCAGCTGCCTGGTGAAGTAATCCACAGGGAAACTGCAGACGTGAGCCCGATGAAAATACCCCTTACCAGATCCTCATCCAGTTTGCCCTGGACCACCCCTTCCTCATAACCCAGAGGAATTTTATGCATCCAGGGAAAGTCAGTGAGGTCAGTAGTTCCTGGCTTTCATTTGTGGATTCAAGGGAAGAGATTCCTTCTGCCCTTCTCACCCTCTTCTACTTACAGAGCAGCCAACCAGTTTCTCGTGTATGTTCCCCCCATCTCCCTCGCCTGAATATCAGCAGTTGCCACACCCAACACATCATAAATCAGATTTTCAGATGAGATCCATATGCTCATTGACCTGAAGTAGTGACTAGAAAAGGAAAAATCCTCTTGCTTTACCGAGTATCCCAGCTGTTGCAGCAACTTCTTGTCAGGGAATGAACTACTAGGTTAAGGAGTGATTAATGTTGCTGCTTCCAGTAATCTTATGCTAGCAGAACAGTATGTCGCGAATTCACAACCAGATACTCAAATGAAACTGAGCTGTAGGAACCAAAATGAATGGTATTCAAATACCTTGGAGTAGGACATCCTTTTTATTTTTCTGATCTGCCTCATTAAAAGTTAATGCTACCCTATTCCTTCTAAAGTTTGACAGTTTTGGCTCCTGATGTCTGGATTGCAGATACATACATATATTATGCAAAAGATATCGTGCACAATCTCAAATTAAGTATCTCCTGCAACTTTTAAAGTCAAGGGAACAGAGAAAGACACAGGACGTGGCTAATGACATGTCACTCTTGTTCTCGCTCAGTTTGGCTGTAAAGCTCAGGTCACCCCTTAACAAACTATCCTTCTGGTGCCATCATTAATCACATAGCATGGAAGCCACGTATTTCCTTTAAGGGAAAGTGGAGGCAAGGGGATAGAAAGAGAGCAAGGCGAGAGAGTCACTAATAAGCTGGGTCCCCTCTGGCTTGTGTTACGACACACCTTCACCTTCCCCGTGTTTTCATAGCGGTGCCGAGGGGTCGCAGCAGCACGCTGCCTCATAATCTGGGGTCCAGCCCAAAAGCAGCTGTTTTCCCTTTCTGCCTTCTACCTGCAGATCACATCCTTTGTGCAATTCCCTCACGTGTCATCTGCATGTTGTTTTAAACAGGGAGGATAGTGATTGACGGCATAGACATCAGCAAATTGCCTCTTCATACGCTTCGTTCCCGACTCTCCATTATTCTCCAGGATCCCATATTGTTCAGTGGCTCCATCCGGTAGGTGCATGCCATCAGGAGAACACAAGCAGCATTGCATGGTGTGTTTGTGATGGGCACTGTGGAATGGGAAGGGATGTGAAAGGGAAGGAACCTTCGTAGCTCAGGCCAACCTGTCTGCACAGTCTGTCCAAGGAAAGTCAAGTGACACGCACAATGCCAGAATGTTCCTTTGCAGAAGACCTGAATGAACTGTCATTGCAGTAGCGAGACTCCTCTTATGGTTTTCTTTGCAGCTTTAATTTGGATCCAGAATGCAAGTGCACTGACGATAGGCTCTGGGAAGCTTTGGAGATTGCTCAGTTGAAGAACATGGTCAAGACATTGCCAGGAGGCCTTGGTATGTCTGAACCAAGTTTCTGGGAACACAGGCCATTAATGAAATTATGCATGCGTGAGCATGCGCACATATAAACAGTTACATGGGATCTAACACTCTGAACCATCATGTGGGAGCTGACGGGCAACTAATGAATATTCTGTCTCTATGCTAGAGAGAATGTGTTTACTAAAAAGCTGAGGAGTGGTCTGGTTTTCCACTCATCGCAGAAAAGCACCTGCAGCACCTTATGGGCAACTAATGAATATTCTGTCTCTCTGCTAGAGAGAATGTTCTTACTAAAAAGCTGAAGAGTAGTCTGGTTTTCCACTCATTGCCGGCAAGAACCTGCAGCACCTTAGAATGTTCATCATGTAGGGTGACTAGTCAGCAAGGAGTTAAAAAAGAGCAGTTTTACCTCTGCTCCTCCAACAGAATCTGGCTCTGCCAGCAGAGCTGTAGCTTTTTCTAGAACACAGAGCACTTTCCTTATCATCTCAGATCTGGTTCACAAAGGGAACTCACATATTTCTTTCCATATTAACTGTAGTTCTTATTACTGAGATATTATCCTGCAGTCTACCAGATTTACTAAGTATCTGTGCCTACTATTTGCTTAAAGATATATTGCTCCTTTCTCAAGGAGCTCTGCTCACTTTTCTTGGTATGGCTCCATTACTGTGTTCAGTCAAAATTATACTCACTGTCTTTTAGGGGGATGTCATCTGTAAATGACTGGGTCCTGACTGTATGAACACCCAGCGTTTCAGTGGTGCGACGTTCAAAGTAACTGGTTTCGTTACAGATGCAATGGTAACAGAGGGAGGAGAGAACTTCAGCGTAGGGCAAAGGCAGCTCTTCTGTCTAGCCCGAGCCTTTGTCCGCAAGAGTAGCATTCTCATCATGGACGAAGCCACAGCATCTATTGACATGGCCACAGTGAGTATAGCAATTGGCACCATCGATGCAGGGATCTATTAGGTGAGGAGGCAACATCTTCCCTGAGTGTCAGCCATGAGACCTCTTTAGCAGCAAAAAACAGGGATTTTTTTGCCTTTCTCTTGCGTTTGGTTTCAGCCGTTGATGTGTTTTGTGGATTGATGCCTAGGGTGAGAGGGAAAAAACCCAACATGGAATGTTTTAGAAAATCCCCTGCGTGGCATTTCCTTGCTGAGAATCTGATGCACAGCTCAGAGATAGTATGGCATATGACCCTCTCTTTTATGTACTTGAAGACACATGAATTAAAATGTAAAAGAGCGAATTGACTGAAGTAAACCTTCTCCTTTGGTAGGAAAACATTTTGCAGAAGGTTGTGATGACTGCCTTTGCAGACCGCACAGTTGTAACGATAGCGGTAAGTATCAACAGCAAATGCTTTTTCCTTATTCCTCAGGCAGTTAATCCTGCCTTTCACCAGTTAAACATCACCATATAAAACTAAAACCATCAACAAATAAACTAAAACGCAAGGTCAGAATATTCCCAGACAGTAAAATGTGTTGAGACACATATTATCAACCTGAAATTTTGCAGTAAATGCTATCTTGCAAGTGAGCCAAACTAAAACACTTGGATCTGAAGAAGGACTTGACAGGGGACTTCTACACTGTCTCCAAGCTAATTTGAAGTAATTCTCAATGAAAAAATCGAAACGGAACCCGCGGGTTAAACTATTACTGAAAGGCGCGTCAAAATCTAGGTTTGGGTCTTGCCTCTGAAGTCAGTGCATGTACCGTGTCCACAGTCATGGCACGATTTATAAAAGGAGCTGCATTTATAAAAGGAGCTGAGATTTCAAAAGCTTGTTGCTGTGGTTTCCTGAGTTGGGTCATTTCTTTTCTTTCAGAATAAAAAGTTGGTTTTAAAAAAGTTTTAAAAATTGGAATCAATGGGAAATACTCAAAAAATGAGTATCTGTTCAACTAGGGGATTATGCTACTTTTCCCTGTTTTCCTGCCATTTCTAGTGCCCCCAAGTGCGGTGTGTCCATGCAAGTATGCACACGTGTGTGCATGCATACGCACGTACGCACATACACAGTGTTCCACCTTGTGACGGCAGGCTTACTCAACAAACAGATGTTTTATCCACGAGATAAATATGTGTTCCAACAGCTGGTTCATTTGCTTTGTCTGGAATCCAGTCCTGCGGTTAGAGATTAGACTTATGCCTCCTGGACTCTGGCTTCAGGTCTGTCAGTGACTAGTTTGTGTCGAGCAAAGCACTTAACCTAGCTCATTTACAACAGACTCTCAGGTCACTGGATGTGTAAATGCTGAAGATGCCAGCAGGAAGCATGTTCTCCTTGAGCTGCACGCCAGTCAGATTTTCAGAGTGTCCTTCTGACTGAAATCCCACTTTTCTTTTGCTTTGCCTTTCCAAAATCAGTGTCTCAAGCAAAATGGCACATATTAATATTGAGCTCTCCTCACGGAGTCGGCTTCATTTCCTTCCTCTCTTCATTCGTGGCTGATCCTTCCTTCACCCACCTGTTTTTCTTTTCTTTTTTCCAGCATCGTGTCTCTCACATCTTGGATGCCAGTATTGTCCTAGTCCTTTCTGAGGGCTTTCTAGTTGAATGTGACACTGCCTCAAACTTACTCCTCAAAGAGGACGGCCTGTTCACCACTTTGGTGAAGACTCACAAGTAGACTCTCTCAGTCCACACTGTTCACGAGACTTCTGGCTCTTTGGTAGCTATTTTGACCTCTTTAGTTTCCTTTCACTCTGCTTCCTTTCTACTGCACAACTTCTGAGATGACAGCGCAAGGAGGTGTTTATTGTGTCGTTCCTGGGTTTGCTTAATCTCATGAGTATTTATTTTTATCAAAACTTAGACAGCTAACGCCGAATCTATGACGTTAGAGGGATCCACTCCATAAAGTAATCCCCAACCTTCAGCCTTTATAGTGAGATACCTCACTTTTAGAGTTCATCCTGTACATGACTGCCTGTATGTGTACGGCACTGAAATCCAACTCAGCCGGGTTTCCTGAGGGACGTGGTTGAGCAGTGGACTTGGCAGTGCTGGGTTAACGGTTGGACTTGATCTTAAAGGTCTTTTCCAACTTAAACAAATCTGTGATTCTATTCTTGCTGCCTGTGAGTCTAAACTATTGCCTGTAGCACCCACAAACTGAATCTTAGAGGGAGCTAATTGATTTACAGGAGAGAGCCCAGGGGTGCCCTAAGATAGACGCAGAGCAGAGGTGGTGCACCTCGGGGTGCAGAGGCCAGGGAGCGGAGCAGCATGCTAAGGCACCTGAGAGTGCAGGCGTACCCAGCATGTTTCACACCCGTTTCCCAAAGGGGAAGATGTATTTCAGTGATGCCATGGGATTTATTCCAACAGCTGTGCTGTCCATACTGGCAATTAGCGGACCGAAAGTGAAGTGCATGCTTAAGTATTTTCAGGCTGAGTGCCAGAGGCTGTAAAGTAGTTGGAGATCTCTTCAGATGAAAGACACAGTACAAGGACCTACTCCAAATACCGCTGTAAACAAGGATACCCTTTCACCAACTCGGCATGCTCTGCTTTAGGCCCAGTAATGAACTGCAGTGCGAATGATCGTAATGAAAACTTCCGCATGCTTTTCTTTGCCGCAGCATCGGGTTCACACCATCCTCACGGCAGACCTGGTCATCGTCATGAAGCGAGGGAACATTTTGGAATATGATACGCCTGAGAACCTGCTTTCTCGAGAAGACGGCATCTTTGCTTCCTTTGTCCGGGCCGACATGTGAAGCAGCGCGTTACGCATTTTAAGAGCTTATTTTTAAACAAATGAAATGCAAATATTCTCTGTTCGATGTAACATCACTTTTATCTGGTCTTTTAGAGCATCTTTCTTCAAACTTCCATCTTCCAAAATAATAAAACCTAATGCAATACGTGAATGCCTCAAAGCAATAAAAATGTCCCTTCGTTCAAAAGCTATTAAACTTCACACACACACGGAGGCAGAAGTTTTTATTTCCTGAGAATTTGCCATTTTTCTTAGACTTTTTAGTGACTTTATTTCTTTTATAGAATGAAAAAATGCGCTGCTCTTATAAACTGCATGCGCTGTGCTGGAACCGGCAATCAAATCGTGCAGTTTGTCAAGGAAATGAGAGATCCCCAGAAGCATTGTGTCCCCAGAGGGGAAAAATGAAAGAAAAACAACTCCAAACCCGTAACACTTGGGGCAATCTGCTGCATTCCAAAGGCATAACCTTTGCTCTTCGTGTTGTAGCAGAGGAGCAGTGAATGGGGGAAAGGAATTTTATCAGAAATAAGGAAATTCTTCCTGTCCTTCTTTTTGGTTCACACACGACAGTTGGCACAGGGCTGTTTTTCAGGGCAATGATGGCTTATCCCCACAGCCAGTTCCTCAAACCGTATTTGTTCTGCAGACTTTCTTCAGTCAATCAGAGAGGCAAACCATCCTATAATTATGCATGCTTTGATAAGTTTGTGGAAGCATTTTGTATAGTATCTTAAGAGTTTGTATTAAAAATAATCTGAATTTATAAACTTGATATTAGCCAATATTTTAAACATGTCCACTAAAATATTCTACCTTGAATGGCGTGTAATTAGCCAACCACTAATTGTTTTGTACATCTTTAGCCCTTCACATTATTTTTTATCCTGGGACAACCTTTCTTTTCCTTTACACATTCCCAGCTTATCTCTGAATCAGATCAACTCCAAGAAGGTTATTTCTGTATCTTCAAGAATTTAGATTAATTTAGATACCTATTCACATCATACAGCTTTGCAAAGTTTGCCTGCACCTGACTAACGCGTACGGCTAGATTCTGCACCGTGACAACTGCACAATGGGCACCAAACCTCCAGAAGGAGTTTCGTGGACACTTTCAAAGGCAGAGCTGGAGACACCAACTAGCAGTGGTGCCATTCAATGTGATTCTTATTCATCTGTTGTTATAAAACGTAGGAAGAATGCGAGGTGCACTGAAGCCTATTTCTAGTGTAATGAAAAGAACATAAGGCACAGTACTTGGCAAAAAAAAAAAAAAAAGCAGCTATGAATTTTGGAGGAGTTGTACTTAAAATTGTGATTACGTTTAGTTTACTAGTGTAAAAATAATACAGTGGTTTATGTTTGGGGATTTTTTTTTCCATCTGAACTATGGGAAATAAAAGCTGTGTGACACAACCGAACAAAAAAAAAGTCAGTCTTGAGCATTTTATGAGGGGAAGTACTTCTGTGATTTCCCTGTCTACGGCTGTGAGAAGCTTTTGCTCGTTTCTGGATTAATTCCCTGTGTTGAACTTTGTCATACAAAGAAAATTAAAAAATGAAGCAGATGTTTACAGCGGAAGCGCATGTTGTTGCACAGATTTCAGAGCCAAAAGGCAAAAATCATTCTTGATTTAATTTCATTGTCTTCAGTGAAAAGCTAATTGGATTCCTTGCTGACAGACTCTGTCAGTATGAAGATGAAGCACACATAACTTCGTTTATCTGTGTGTTCCTTGATGAGAGTGTAATCCTGGTTTAAGTGGCACCAACTAGTTCAGCGAGATCCTCATTCCCACTAGATTAAATGGCTGCTGTGGGCCTGGGATTGTGACAGGTATCTTAAGAGGATAATTAATTATCTTCTTAATTATCCTCTTAATTAACCAATAATTAGTACCTCTTTCTTCTTACATTTGTCCCAGAGCGATTACAGGAGTAAGAAGCCCCTTCTTTGCTCAGCCACCCCTCCAGAGCTGTAGAACTTAACACTGCTGTTGAAACATGTATAAAAAGAAAGTATCTTAGGGGCTGAGAAAAAACCTGAGAATAACGCTTCATTCGTTTTGACCGAGGCGTGCAGGGACGTTGGCCCCAGCATGACATCAAAACGGCTGGGTCAAAGCGCTTGACGCTTGTTGTAGCGTATCCCACAGATGCCTAGCAGCTTTAAAAGCACAATTTGATTCCTGAGGCAATTAATCCTTTTCAACGCAGACAAATCCCAAGAGAGGCAGCCAACATAAGCCAACTGCTGTAGACACACCAGACCTCCCTGCACGAGAGCTGCTGTGCATATGATGTTATATACTCACCAAGGGCCTAGGCTGAACTTTGCTTTTTTTGTGTGCTTTTCCTCGAATGGAGGAGTGTTCCCAACAGTCGCACAGCTGTTTTGTGACTAAGGGTGAGAAAGGGCTGAAGTCTTCCTTAGGAGCAGTTTCCTTAGGCTGTGGCACATGCGTGGTAAAGGGAACGTCAGCCGGTAGGTATGGCTGCTCTGACTCTCGTCACACTGCCACTTCGGCTGGTCAGCCCTTATTCTCTTGCCACAGCCACCTTGCTTGTTTTTAATTCACCGTCTCGCTACATTATACCCTCTTTGAGGGTCGTGCTTGTATCCCTGAATGCTCCTTATTCTGCCTGCGGCCTTCCGCTTCTTCCTGATTCAGCTCCGTACCCTCCGCTCTGTTTCCTCTCTGGCACAGGCCTGCACTCTCCTCTCCCCCTGGCTACCTCCAGCTTTCTACCATAACACCCCTCCTCTTCAGGGGGATGCTTGCCCTACTGTCACTGTGTTTTGGGGTTGGGTTTTTTATCCAAGCATTAAACTGAACAAGCTTTCGTTACTGCAATATGATGTGCTAAAACTATTCATTTCTTCCTTTTACAAAGGAGCTTTGAAGGCAAACACTGGCCATGTGTGTATTTAACTATGGACAGAGGCAAATCATCTCTGTGAGAGGTCCTAAATTACCTGTCTCATCTCACCTGCATTTAATTATCTGCCCAGTGGTTTTGGTCACAGAAAAAAAATAGAAGTAAGACCCTTTGCTGCCACTGCAACGGCCTGTGGATCCACGGCAGTGTTCCTTGACCTTCAGCTCCCAGCCAGCGGGTCACCTTTCCCACTCCTTGCGCCAGACTCAATGGCTGGCATGGATGAGACTGCTCCTCATTGCTGCTTCTTTAAATCACGAATATCCCACACAAGCTGTGTGTTTATTACTGAGTCAAAGCTTTAATGTGCCGGGAAACCCACTGTAGGGGTTTTAAGTCGTTGTTGAAGCAGGCCCGCAAGCCGCCGGCCATAAAGCAAAGCTGCTGACAGGTAGCGAAGGGAGGCTTTTGCCTTCTCAACATCCAGCCCTTCAACCAGATCCCTCCATCTACTCCCTTTGCTGGGGATCTGCATCAACACAGTGGATGCTGGGATTCATCTAAGGTGAATTATTTTGATTATGTTTTCTGGGCAATCATGGCATGAAAAATGATGAGAATCTGCTTAAGAATAACTTTGCCCGAACCACTTGTGCTCTGCTAATTGTTATTTACACTTCAGGGATTCTGAGAGCATGACAAGTATTTGGAAATGACATTTCGAACAATACAGTTTGAACAACAGGAAAGTTGTTTTGTATGGGTATTTTGTTGGGTTTTTTTAAAAATAAAAAGGAAATAAATCAAGTCAGTGGCTGTGAAAACTCCGAATTCTGAGCTGAGTTTATTGCTGAATTTTTGGGGGGGCTTCTGAGAGGTAGAAATAGAAAACCTGGGGGATTTTTAGCCATGCATAAACCGAAGAGGACACACTGATCCACCAGTGTTTCCTGCAAGGCAGACAGCCCTGGAGAAGAGAAGGCTCTGGGGAGACCTTATAGCACCTTCCAGTGCCTGAAGGGGCTACAAGGAAGCTGGGGGGGACTTTTTACAAGGGTCTGGAGTGACAGGACAAGGGGTAACGGGTTTAAATTGAAAGTGGGGAGGTTTAAGTTGGATATCAGGAAGAAGTTCTTCCTGGAGAGGGTGGGGAGGCACTGGGACAGGTTGCCCAGAGAAGCTGTGGATGCCCCATCCCTGGAAGTGTCCAAGGCCAGGCTGGATGAGGCTTGGAGCAACGTGGTCTAGTGGAAGGTGTCCCTGCCCATGGCAGGGGGGTTGGAACTGGATGGTCTTTAAGGTCCCTTCCAACCCAAACCATTCTGTGATTCTATAGAAGTTTGGAATAGCTCTGATAAGCCAGGGACATAAGTTCAGTGAAGTTTGCAGGGAGACGCCATTGCTTTGTTAGACAAATTGATACACAAAAGAGGTATCTCAAGTGTTTTTAAGTTCCAGTTTCATTACAGACCTGAAAAAAACTCTTTATTTGCAAGAGCTTGCCTGCTTTTTCCAACTCTATAATTTTGCTGAAAGAATATATTATCAAAGACTTCTCTATCACTTGGATAATCCCCTTTTAGGTTAGTGTAAACTAGCAGAACACCTCTGCTGTATATTAATACATCTCCACTGAATTCAGTCAGTACCAACATGAATATGGTCCAAAGGGTTTGGCATCTCATTATGTATAAAATTTCCGTCAGCAAAAACGTAATTGTATTGAATTATGTTTTCTTAAAATACAGAGTATGTCAACTTTGATTGTGGTCAGGTAGGTCTCTTCAAAATTATTTTTGCTTCCTAAAGCAAAGGGCTCTCTTGCTTTGCTGTGTGAAGATGCTGATATGGAATTCACACACCATTCTGCTGATGTGTCATGAGAAGCCGAGGGAAACATCACACATATGTTTTACACAAGCTATGTAGGCATTTTATCACAAATGGAGATATAATTATTTGAGGCAAACAGCTACCTCTATAAAAAGCCGTGGGCTAAGGCCATGTTTTCATTATCATGTTTCCATCTATCTAGAGGCAAAAGCTGGAGTGTGTTTCCCATGCAAGTACTTTGGCCCAGCGTCCCCAGTGTGATACTGCCAATAGCAATCAGTTCTAGAATATCTAGTGATACCACACTGCTGCTTGTTACAATCTCTCTGGGACAACGATTCTCCCATAAAGTGTGTTTAAAAGCAAAAATTAATTCATCACGTTTACTATTTCATATCCCCAAGTAGTGTGCTTTGAAAGCCTAATTTAAAATCAAAATATGTTATGTAAATCCTCTGATATGAATTCAATGATGGCATGTAAAGAGCTCTGCAGTTTCTTTGGAAATAAATCCTTTCAAAGGCAAAACTAACAGAGTACTAAAAAAAGTCTGAAAACAAAACTGTAAATCAAATTCTTCATTGCCATGCAAACATCCCAATCATCTCCACATTGGTTTTTTAGTGCTCTGGTTTTCCTCCACCAGCACTGAAGTCTGTGTGGAACGGTGGGGAAAGATTATCAGGTTTTCAAATTATCAAAAAATTGTTGTGAGGCAGAAATTCCCTGACTCTTACAAATGAGCAACGTGCTGATGCTGTTTTGGCAGGGCAGTGTGAGAGTGTTGGCTTGTACAAAGCCGTGGAGTTCAGAGAAGCTTCAAGAGAAGAGTGATTTTTAGAAAAGTCCTAATCTATTTACTACACAGTTAGTATTAATTATCCACTTGATAACATCTGTCTGCTGCTAGACACTCCCCATGCAAGCATAACAGACGTTCCTGGCAGGAGCTGTTTATTTCTCTAATATAATAAGCCACATTCTGAAGAGACTATAAACAAGCAATCATTAAAAAAAAATATTATTAATAAATATTAATTTCTACTGGGTGTATTGACATTCACCATGTGCAAGATGCCTTCTTTCATTTTCACTGAATTTGAGAGATTTTCATCCTAGGAATTACCATACAATAATGCAGCATTCAGCTCCCGTGTTGCCGTGTTGCACGTTTCAGTGCCCAGGGCATTCATTCCCATGTATGTATATTAGTCATTTTTGTGTACAAATATGTTACATTTTACACATCCTTTGGATACGAGGTATAAATAAGAAATTAACAGTGCCAGCTAGCACTGCCTGTAAGAGTGTCTCATTGCTATTCCCATGACATCTCTTAACTCCACCTTTAATTTACTTCGGGGTTTTCTAGCGGTACCAGCTTACATCCGTAAACATCAAAGCCCAGTAAAATATTTAACCATGTAACTAAGGAACTAATGCAGCTTAGTGTAAATGACATGGTCCAGAACCACCACCCTTCAGTAGCACAGTTACAGATGCCCCGAAGCAGCATAATCTTTGACAAGCAGAAAGTTACAGATCCATATTTAACGACTATATGTGGTTTTATCATACCAGCTAGATCAGAGCCTTTTACTCTTTCGGCAATACCAGCTATGACCATTAGACCTCTCCATCAGAGGCAGGAACGGGAGGTTCTAAGAGACTCTGAGTACTGCAGGCTTTCATGGATGAACTATTTGGGTTGGTGGCCATCTACTTCTCCAGCTCCCACCACAGAATCGGAGATCAGAGGCCTCAGAGTTGCCAGTTTTTCTATGATATCATCTTACGATGAGAGACGGCACCTATCTCCTGTCAGTGGTATAATCTTCATTTAACCCTCATTCTGCAGCCAGCAGAGATATCAATCACTGTTTCCAGGTATCAATACCTGTTCCTAGAGCCAAATCTTGGGGTCTACCTACACTGCTAAATAAAATGGGAAAAGTGGCACAGCCCACCTGTGAGAGCATCCATGTATCTAAAACCACAGCTATCCCAAAATAAGGTTGCCTTGCCCATCCTGCGCATTTAGAACAGTCTCTGGACCTTGCCTGGGGCTTCCCACATCCAAGCCATGCCTGGTTACAGGGTGGGAAGGTGACCCCTGACAGAAGCTAAAACCCTGCCATGGAAGGATTGGAGAAGCAACACTGCAGTGGAACATGTTTTTAAAAATTCAGGTATTGGACACTTTAAGATACCATTTAGTGAGGAAATCTCTGCCCTAAAAGACTTAAAATCGAAATGTTGTATGGAAATCTGATAGGACTGAGCAGAGGGAAGAAGGTAATGTCGCCAAGGCAAGTACAGAGCCATGTCTGGTCGCCGAGGAGCAGGTTAGCAGACCTTGCTCCGAGACTCTCATGTCTGGGAACAGCTCAGACGTTCAGAGTGTAGCTGCTACGGGTAGACCTACGGCGAAAATGAAGGAATGCAAGAGGAAGACACTGAGGAGTCCAAACCCTCGTTTACCTTGTCCCCAATGCCCTTGGTGATATGAAGTACAGCACTGAAGCTTCCCACCAGCTCTTCTACCCCAGTGCAGGGAGCCACCTTGGCACCGTGACGCGGGTTAGGAACTTCTAGGAAGTCCTCCTACGCTGTGGTTTCACCTGTCAGTGAACTTACACCATTGGCTGCCTCAGTCTGATGATGGATCATAAGAGTTTGGCAAAGAGTGGGAAGAGAACCATCCACATTTCCCCCAGCTAGAGGAAGCAAAGAGTTTCCATCTCTTCTCAGCCTACGCAGAGGTTGGTCTGGCTTGTAAACTCAGAAATGGGAATCATCATAGACAGATGGATTAGCAGCCGGAGACTGACTCGGGTAAGTCCCAGATGTGACAGTACAGTGTTTCTGTACGTTGAGCCAAAGGCTTAAACCGAAGGATGTGGGAGCTAATATCCACCCCAAACTGAAAATCGAGGTGGTTACCCAAGTGCCAGTCAGGGATGCCGTGACCTGAAGGCAGGACTGAGTAAAAGCAGTGCCAGCGTCCCTGACACGGGGGTGTTGTGACAGGCTGAGTCTCTGTACCCCTGAGGCTCAACAAAGGGCAGCCTTCGGTTTTCAGCCTGCGCTACCAGCAAGAGATCTGTGAAAAAACGAACACACAGCTAAAATTACAGATAGGGAGATCGATCAGAAGTGCGGAGCTGCAAGAAATCCGTGTGGGTTTTGCACAAGGATTTAAAATGATGTGTCACCTCTAGAGGGAAATGAGGCCAGAGCTTATGGCAGAGCGTGAGTGTAAGGTATATCCCGGAGCACAAGGCTTTTCTTCCAACTACCACTTCCTTGGCTCATGCATATCCCTGGAGCAGAGGTGGAGTTAAGGAAACAGGCTAAAAGAGGTTGGGTTTCATAAATCAGATGGCTGCAGGAACCATGTAATTTAGGTGTGATAAACTTTCCTCTCCGACCTCCTCCCCCCACACTGCTGGCTGCTGCAGCCCAAGCCCAAAACACTTCCCTGCCTGGGCTGAATGGTTTGCTGTGCCCTCTCTCACCCGTATGGAGGGTGGTCCATGCGCTGACCCTCTGCAGAATCGGGTTAGCCCTCAAAGGAGAGCAGCTTTTCCACAGGGGCCGGTGGAGGAGCACGTGCTGCCACCGGCAGAGCCAGGCTCTGGGTGGGTTTGGCTGGAATATCACAGCCCACCAAGCCCGCGGCGCCAGCTGTGAGCAGAGATGGTCTCAAGGCAGGCTGGTGCTGTTCAAACCGTAGGAAGCTCAGACCTCCTTGAGGCACTAAGGACGTGCTTTGAGGGATATAGCTGCTGCCAGTTAAACCAGTTCACCCAGGATGGTGTGGGTCTGCCTTTCTTCCCTGGGCTACCCAGGGAGCAGATGCAGAGGTCGGGGTTACCTTCGCCATGGCCAGCAGTGCCCGTCAGCTCACTGAGCTGCAGGAGCTAGACCACAGCGTGTCCCCTCATCTGCTACCTGCTGACTACGTGCAGCGGGATAGAAAATACTAAACTCCTGGTGACGAAAGCGCCAGACCCCATTGGTCAGCACTGGAAATCCCGTAACAGAAAGATGCTGGATTGGCAGAGGGTTGGGAACCTGCACCCCATACACGCACAGAGAAGCCAGAGTGCCAGATATCATCGAACACGGCAGATGTATCATTTCCAAAACAGTTTTAATGGGAAATAATCCCTCTGCCAGCAAGCCCACAGAACAGCTACAAACTTCATTATGCAACTTAGCAATCTTGCACCAGGGGCACTGGTTACATGTATTTGGATGATAAAACTATTTTTGTCCTGGCGTTCTTGCATGAAACTGAAAAAAAAAGAAGAAAAATGCTGGTTCAGGGTAACAGATGCCCTTAGTTTGCAGTTTCTGCTCTTTCATGTTTGATGGATCTACTGCCAGTTCAGCTGGGGAAGAGTTCATCCATGCTATCTGAACACGG
This sequence comes from Eurypyga helias, assembly GCF_000690775.1. Lineage (NCBI taxonomy): Eukaryota > Metazoa > Chordata > Aves > Eurypygiformes > Eurypygidae > Eurypyga > Eurypyga helias. The sequence goes on along the minus strand of NW_010250713.1, from coordinate 2,998 downwards.
CTTATCAGTTCGGGGTCTTTGTGGAAGCCTCGTGCTGAGTGCATGACATCTCTGGACGCCTGCAAAGTCACCCTATCTCTAAGCTAAGATTACAGTTTCAAACAAAACTTATTACGAAGCAGGATTTTCTGAAAGGGCTGGACACAGCCATAATGTGGAAATTTCAGATTCATGTCTAAGCGCATTATTTAATCCTTTTTTCAGATAGGCATAATTGTAAAGTGAATATCAGCAACTCCTGCGGGTGGAGGAGAAATGAAACAGCAAGAAGGGAGACGTGTGATAGGCAGTCATAAAATTGGGCCCAAACCTGCCATCAGTTCTTCTTTTTTTGCCTGAAAAGGCTGTGTTCACAGCACTCAGACACTATGTTCCTTATAAAAAGGGTTGGGAGACATTTTGGGAGATATTCCCAGCTATTACTTAAATCTCAGACTTAAATGTGCATGTGGCAACCAAGCAAGTATTTAAAAGGGCAAAGGGGAACATTTTTAGTCGCTGTTACTCTCCGGAGTGTATTCATACCCTGTAACTTGGGGAAGTGGACGCAGTGCTCAAAATCATGTCTCATAATGTTTAACCAGGGAGAGGGAATGGTTCCAGTGCTCCTGATCTTCACATCCTGGTGGGAGTGGTCCAGCAGGCTTCCTCGAAGCCAGTCTCAAGTGTGAGAGAGTAGCCAGGCATCCCCTCCTGAGAGGGGGAAGCTCTTTCAGTGTTGAACAGGTGGAGATGGGAAGAGGGGATTTTATGAGCACTTTGCTTTCAATCATGATGAGGAAAACGATCAATCATTTTTATTTAGTCACGCTGGGTTGGTGCCAAAATTATTTTTTTGTGTTTGGTGGAACCCCTTCCTATCTCAGCCACAAAAATGATCCAGCCCCTGCATGGTGCCTGATTAAGGGGGAGAAAACCTCCATCAGGTTAGCGGGGAACAAGTGGGGCTGAGACCTCATAGGGGTCTCCAACCGTACCAGCACTGGAGGCAGTTTCTGGTCCGCCGGATCAGCTTGACAAAGGTCCCGCCTTGCTGCCACCTGTCCTCGAAGATGATTTTGGTCCACTTTGATCCCTTTTGCCAAACTGGCTGCTGGTGCACAGACTGTGTCACACAGCCCCAGTCACTGCTAGCAGAGATGGGGCAAGGGGCACCCCACAGCTGAGGGGATGAGTGAACGCAGCTGCCGTGGTGGCTTCTACTCTAAGGTGGCAAGTAATTAAAGTGACACCTCCTGGGCTTTCTGTGTCCCAGCTTGTAAAGCTGTGGATTTCAATAATAACTTCAGAGGCAACTGAAGTGACACAAGTCAATCTGTGTCAGAAGGAAAATAAGGTAATTCCAGGGTCTTCTGAAAAAGAAGGGGGGCTTCCATGCAGTTGCCAGACATTTCTTTAGTTTTTTGAGATGCAGGTAGCAGCCATGCTGGGAAACATCAACCCTGTTTGTAGCGCTAGCATGGAACAGATACTTCATGGGAGCTAAAAGCGAGAAAGGAGGGGAAAAACGAGAAGGAAAAAGGAAAAAGGGAAAAAAAAAAGGAAACTTTTTTGCACGAGCATTATATCATCTATTTCCAATAGTTACACCCAAGTGAGATGCAGCATTGGAGTCTGCATCCAACAAACGAGTCAGCCCCCCCAAGACCGGGCTTTGTCACCCCATTTGTAGCAGGGTAACATCCCGAGCTCTCTGAGCCCAGCCCACGAGGTGCCAGAGCTGGCACTGACGATACTCACCCTGCAGCTACCCCCCCGAGTTACTTTCGGGAGGTGTACTCAGGGTCTGCTTACAATCTGAAGGTAATTGGTTCAGATCCTGATTTTTCAGACTGGAGCTGGTCATCTGCCTAAAGTTGATTTCATATAGAAGTAATTAGCTAATTGCCTACTATGACCAGGGCTTAGAGTCTGCCTCTTTTCTGACTCCTGGATATCTGGTGTTAGACAAGGATAGTGCTAGAAAAGTTTCCAGGAATCACTCATCTATTTCGAGTTGAGCACATACATGCACTGGACAGGGTGGCTATTTTCAAGCTGAGGATTACACCGCCTGTCAAATGCACCTTCTCAGTTTTTCCAAGCCTGAATACAATTAAAACCTTCTTGATCGCAGCGGGCCTGGAAAGCATTTCTTTCTTTCCCTCGTTTACAGAGAGAAGTAAGGTATTTTGTTCTGTATAAATTTCATACCGTACAGGTCATTCGCTTGAGTGATACCCAGAAAATTTCAGAAACCTCCCTACTGTACACACGTATCCCCTGGACGTGGAGGAGTTAATCCGACACAACGAAATCTCTGCACTTTGCTTCATTAAAATCTAAATTTAGATCTTTTCATAAAGTTGATGTACTGTTTATTCTTCCTACTACAAACCCTAAGATTTTGGAAAAAAAAAAAAAAAAGCTGCCATTTCCAAGAATGCAAGTTTCCATTAAACGCAAGAGCCAAACCCCAAAACTGCGACCTGTGGGAAAAGGAAGGAACTTCTGTGATTTTCGCTCTCTGCTTTTTGCCGTTCTGCGTAATTCCTCCCGTACCCATCTCGTGCACAAATACCCACCCGGCAACGCCCGTCCCACACGCTGAACGCTGTACTGGAACGGGCCTGACTCCGTGCCAGGTGAGAGTTGTGAACCCAAAAAGGGGATGTGGGGTTTTAGGTGGTTTTTTTTTAATTTTCTTGCACTCGGGCACAAATACCCACCCGGCAACGCCCGTCCCACACGCTGAACGCTCTACTGGAACGGGCCTGACTCCATGCCAGGTGAGAGTTGTGAACCCAAAAGGGGGATGTGGGGTTTTAGTTTTTTTTTTTTTTAATTTTCTTGCAAAACCAGGTAAGTGTGTCAGAAGCAGCAATGGCCGTGGGATTCCGGCTGCGGTTCTCCACACGCTTTGCTTTCTGCCTGCAAGCTGCCTCGGCCCGGGTCGAGGTACCGTGAAGTCACCAAAGGCTCAGCCCCCGCGCACGGGGGGCAGCGAGAGGGGCGCCGC
>NW_010250712.1:5629-28523 GCF_000690775.1 Eurypyga helias | reverse complement strand
ATCACCATCATCAAGCTCTAGAAAACCAAAACACTCTTTAACAAATGTTAGCTGAAGCTATTTTTATATTTTTGTTTAATTGACATTGTTATACTTCTAGTTTAATTTCCTTGTGTTTTCAATAATGTAATTCAAACATTCTTATTCTTCTCTCCTAAAAATGAATAGAAGTTCTGACATTACTACATTCCCCCAAAGGAAAAAAACACAAAATCACGTATTTTATCTTTGGTATATTCTTTTCTCCTTTTTTAATTTTTATAATTCTGATGATAAAATCTACCAACAGCTTACTCCCCTTTAATTAGAAACTGATTTATCTCTCTGGTTGTGATTTTTTTTTGTTTTGTTTTTAATCTTGGCAGGAGTGCTATATGACGCTTGGCCTGCACTCAGAAGCATAGCTGAAAAGACAGTTTAAGTAGTCTTTGGTTATGATGTAAGGGGACAGGAAGACGATCAAAGCACACATAAGTGGTTTCCTTCACCCTCTATCAAGATATATTATAATACATCATTTTATCTGTTAATGCTGCATTTAATTAACCCATTCTATGGGAAAGAAAGAAAAAAAAATAGTTGGTTTGGTGTTTCTGCATCCATTTATCTTCATGTATGAAAGCATAAAATACACACAGGGGGTAGAAGAATAGGAACAGCTATGGTCTGGCTGAAGTAATTTTGTGTGCAATGGATATACATGAATTGCTACAAAATGCTGATCAGGACTTCTCAACTCTTTCTAGAAACACTGATTTCCCTAGTTTCTGGGAAATGTTGATCAGGACAAATTGTACCTGAGAACTTCAGGACATTCCTAAATTAAAACTGGAAAACTCCTTCAGAAAATTAAATTAACCCGAACTAGGAGAAAGCAAGGATCTACAAAGAAATGTGTTAATATTTGCCAGACTAAAGTCATAACATAGTGACATCATAACATAACATAAAATTTAAATTTATTTATGGTTTATTCTTTTCTGTATGATGTATATAATAGAATGATTATTAAAGAACTTAGAATGAATGCTCACAAAGTTATCTAGTATAATAATAATATAGATAAGGCCACAGAAGCCTGTTTCAAGAGAATAAGTAACAAAAATGGCAACAGGAGACAGGTGATAAAAATCAGCTTTTAATGCTTATCAAGCTACTGAAGTTTAAATATATTCTGCTGAGCTAATGTCCCCCATCTTGTTAACAGTACCCAAGTGCAGAAATAAAAAGTTGAAAGCCAATGACATGATTTAAAAACAAACAAACAAACAAAAAAAAACCTCCATTTCACTAAGTTGCCCTTTCAGAAATGAAGTCATGAGTGTTTTTTAATTAGATAAGGAGTTATCTCAAACATATTTACTGGGTTTTATTTTTTAACTGTTTCTTTATTAAATGAAATTGTTTATTACAGTTGATCTTTGTTATACATGGTGTATCTAGTTGAGGATATAGGGTTTGTTTATTTGTTTTTAATTTCATATTTGTTTCAGTTTATAAGCTGTGTGCAGGGTCTCAGTGTTCTCTTGTAATCTCTGACAGATCTTTGCACAAATGTCCTGTAAATCTGCCATGTGTAGTAAATTCAGTAATTGCATCCTCCAATCTATAGAACCCTTAATGTGAATGTATTGATAAAACATAATCTTACATTTCAATGATTAAAATCGTTATGACCAAGAAATATGCTTAAATGTGTTGCATTATAGCATACTGCTGAATATCTCTATTTTCAAAGAAAGAATGTGAAGTGTTTGGTTTACTAAAGGTGTTTCTGTGCCAAAAACTCTTAATGAACACTACTTCATTTTTTCTACCCTTTTCTAAATGGTGACACTTAAGCCTTTCTTGGATGAATATTTCCCTACCTTTGAAGTCCACAGTTACTACTGAAGAAAGTGTTTCATTTGCTGTTACCCCTGAACAAAGGATACCATAATAAGTGTCTTCACCTGTTCTTTCCACTGTGTAATTTTATGAAAATTATATCATAAAGCCTGCTAAACAAAAGCACCTATGTATACTGACAAAATCACCATAGTAAGAGTTTGTTTTGCCAGATTGCTCTCATACTGACAAAACAGTGTTGGCCATGTACACAGGAGCAGACAGTGTGTACTAAACCATGATATACAACATTATGAGGGCCTTTTTTAGTGAGGATTTTTTTTTTTTAATTCTTGATTGTGGGTTATGGTTGTTTTGTTTGTCTGGAAGAGATTCTATTGAATAACCTCTACTGCATTAAATCTTTTTGTCATTTTAGAAGAACATAATTTTTATAGGTCAGTATTATATTTTTTTAGGGTTGCATCCAGCTTCTTTTAAGATCATAAGTTCCATGATAGTTACTGTATGATGATTTTATTTAAAATCAGATTTTTTTCATTAAAGGAGACATTGTACTGGTTTTGGTATCTTCTGTCATATCAGTTTGGAAATATGTGGATCAGAGAAAAAACTTGAAAATCTAATGTGGCTGTTGCATTTACTAAGCTTTATCTGCCTCTTATGCTGTTAAGGAAGACTACAACTCTTTTGATGTTTCAGAATTATTTGGGTAACTCTCATTTTATAAAAACTAGAGGTATTTTGGAAAATTGACATAATTATATTATTTGGTTCCCCACTTCTTGTTAAATGATAGGTTGGCACTTAATCTGTGGTATTTTAATAAGGACAAAATAATTCTATTCTCTTCATAATTTGTGGGTATGTGAAAGACAATGAGCAGCTATACACACCTTGGTGTGTAGTTGTAGATAGAATCATAAGATAATGGAACTGTGGAATCATAGAATGGTTTGGGTTGGAAGGGATGTTTGAAGATCATTTGTTCATCTTCTTGTCATAGACAGTGATATCTTTCACTAGCTCAGCTTGCTCAAAGCCACACCCCACCTGACTTTGAACACTAAATAGTGGGGCATCCAGAACTTCTTTGGTCAACCTGTTTGTCTCATCACCTTCATCGTAACAAAAATTCTTCCTTATATGTTGCTCCTTGTTCTGTCACTACGGGCCTTTGTAAAAAGTCTGTCTCTCTCTAACTTAGAAGCTCTTGTTGAGAACTGAAAGGCTTCAATAAGGTCTCCTGGAGCCTTCTCTTCTCAAGGCCGAACAATCCCAACCATCACAGCCTTTCTTTACAGGAGAGGTTCTCCAGCCCTCGGATGACTTTCATGGCCCTGCTCTAGACCTACTCTGATAGATCCAGTCTTCCTGTTCTGAATGTCCCAGACCTAGAGGCAGTACTCTGGGTGGGGGTCTCACAAGAGTGAAGTAGTGGGGGAGAATCACCTGCCTGGACCTGTTAGCCATGCTTCTTTTGATGTAGTCCAGGGTACAATTACCCTTCTGAGCTGCAAGAACACACTAATGGTTCATGTCCAGCTTTTCTCAGAAAAGCTGCTCTGTATCCATTCATCCCTCAGTCTGTATTGGTATTGGGTACTGCCCTGACCCATGTGCAGGACCTTGCACTTGGCCTTAATAAACTTCATGAGGTTGGAAACGGCCCACCAATACAGCTTGTCAAGGTCCCCCTGGATGGCATCCCTTCCCTCCAGTGTGTCAACCACACCACACAGCTTGGTGTCATCGGCAAACTTGCTGAGGGTGTACTCAATATACCATTCATGATGCTGACAAAGATGTTAAACAGTGCCATTCTCAACACCAAGCCCTGAGGAACACCACTCATCACTGGTCTCTGCCCAAGTATTGAGCCGCTGACCACAACTCTCTGAGTGTGACTATTCAGCCATTTCCTTATCCACCAAGTGGTCCATACATCAAATCCATCTCTCTCCAATCTAGAGACAAGGATGTTGTGGGAAACTATGCCAAAGGTCTTGCAGAAGTCAGGATGAGTGATATCAGTTTTTCTTTTGTTATTCACCAAAGCCGTCACTCCATCCTAGAAGGTCACCAGATTAGTAAGCACAATTTACCCATTATGAAGTCATGTTGGCTGTCTCTAATCACCTCCCTGTTATCCATATGACTTGACAATTCTTCCAAGAAGATCTTTTTTATGATTTTACCAGGCACAGAGGAAAGGCTGACTAGTTTGTAGTTCCCAGGGTCTTCCATTTTTCCCTTTTTAAAAATGCAGGTTAAGTTTATCTTTTTCCAGTCACTGAGGACCTTTCTGGACTGCCTTGACTTTTCCAATATTATGGAGAGTGGCTAGGCCACTAAATTAACCAGTTCCCACAACACCCTGGAATGCATCTCATCAATTCCCATGGCCTTGTGTATGTTCAGTTTCTTCAGATGGTCTCAAAACTGATTTTCACATATGATGGGTAAGATAGGCAAAAGTGTTTCCTATTTCGTTCACAGTGACATTATCTTTGTTTCTTGTTTGGTTGGGACTGTGATGTCTCCAAGATCAATAGCACTGCTATGCACTAAATGCATTTCTTAATTTTCCCAGGGAAACAGATGAAACATGAAACTTTCATTTTTTAAAATAACAAAGTAAACTCGCAAAATGACAGTACCTGGGAGCAAACAATAGAAGAAAGCATCTGGACAGGGAAGGCTGTAATTCTATACTGCATGTTTCAAATATTTGTTGCATATTCTGAGACATACTTTTTAATTTAGTAAAAGTCAGCAAACTTTCTAGAAGCTTGGTTATGCAGTACACTAACAGATTTCTGTGCATTGATAAAGTTCTTCTTTAATGTCTTTCACAACTTTAAACCTTCAGGAACAATAATGCTTTAACTAAGGCATGGTTCGCAAAACAACTACTGTTCTTTCTATCATATACATATTCAGAAATCTTTGCAGTTGTTTTTCTGCAGTTTCTTCCTTGGAAGAATCTTTTTTCTTTTATTTAATGAGAACAGAGGATTGATGTAGCAGCTGAAAGAGACTTTGGAAGAATACAAAGGAAAGGATTCTGGGTGGAAAACTGCACACAGTTCACTAAATTCTGATAGCTCATCCACATCACATGTGCTATATCTTTTAACCCTGAAACAATCATTTGCTTTTTATCTTTAGAAAGAGAGAACAAAAAACCAAGTAGGTTATGTGCTATATATTAAGTCCTCATCACATTTGTTCACTTTCTTAGGATTTGAGACACTAAAAATAGAGCAGCATGATATACACATTATACACATTAGTCCTTAATGCAGCTGGTCATCAAATGAGGTTTTTTTGGGCCAAAAAAGCTAGGTGACCAAGCTGTCCCGTTCTTAGGTATCTAGCATCTTCTATGGCAAATGACACTATTCTTGGAAACAAGATACTAAATCGAACTTGGATCAGTTCCATCAAAACCAATGTGTATATATTGTAATTTCATATTGATGGTAATAGGCTCAGGTTCATATGAAAGTTTTCATGCAGTTGTTTGTTTTAAGGCAACAATGAGACATTTATAATGTCTTTTCATACAGCATATCTTTGAACAAAATTAATGAAAAACTGTATCTCTACCTGTAAAGGGTATCTCTACCTTTAAAGGGTATCTCTTCAAAAATCTGTGTAGTAAGGCCATTATTTTTTACTGTTTTTCAACACTGTGTGAATTCTGGTTTTGTATTAGTACAAAATATTATCAGAAAATGCAATGTCATCATTTAGTACAATATTTTTTAAGGACTTACAAAAACACAATTACCAGAAGTAACAAGGTATTGTTTTTCAAGTAAGATGGCATTTGATTGATGAAGTTAATATTCAAGTATACAGATATTGAAAAGTCAGGGTGGTGACATGTGAAAACAGTGGTCAAGGAGGATCTGTTCTTTGTCAGTCAGTAGTTTTATTGGCTTGAGTTTTCCATGGCTGCTTCGTCCAATCAATCATCAGTGATTTACTACAGAAGTACAAAGCACAAAACAAAATACACCTATCTGCTTTAAAAACATGACAAGGGCATTCAAAAATACCCTGATGATTGAGGACATCCCTTACTATATGACCATGGAGTCACCTTTGTTACATCTAAAACTGTGACGTCATCAAGAACATCTGTATTCTTACACTAACAAAACACAAATCTGGTAGATATATATGCAAAAGCCATGAATCTGTTCTTTTCTGGGTTATAACCCAGTCATGCTGAAGCTCACTGGGGACAGAAGTAGGGATGCTCATTCTGAATGCAAAATTTTCCTGATATTGTGTCTCGTCTTTCTTGTTTGTTATATTCTCTCTAAATCACCCTACAGTGATAAATCCAGCTGTTTAGGGTATCTCTTTGGCAGTCTGTCCTTTGATTAGGCAATTTATCTTTAATATGCCCAAAACAGATGTTCTCCATGAGCAATACTTGGAAGTTAGGTACTTGCAGTATGAATGCTGTATTGTGCTGGGTAGGTAATAGACACAGAGAGTGAGATCAGCCAACACTAATGCTCCTTAATAAATGACTGTAGTCTGTACCAACAATATATATATGGGGGAATAGATGCTGTGGGATCAGGAAAGCATGGACACATTTTATTTCATATTTAATAAGATTTATCAGGATCTTCCTCAGTAAAGCGTTTTTTGTGTAAGCAACGTATCCTGTGGAAATGAGAGTAAAGAAAACAAGATGAATGCTGATTATTTTATAAACTATGTGAGACAAGTGGTCTGCAGTTATGCATAAATGCATGCAGCTATAATGGAATGGCCCAAACTTACATTAGAGCTATATGAAGTATTAGTTACAAAATTTAAAATGCTCTGAGATTCAGCCCTCAATTTTTTCAGCTTCCTCAGAAATGGTGATGTATCATATAAAACTTTATGCAGTAGTGGTGAAGACTAACTTTCCTGGATTTCAGCCAGAATTTCAAAACATTTTTGGTGGTGAATGTTTGAATTTTAGCTTATTTTTTTGGCTTTTATTCTAAGATAGAAGTTCTACTGCTTTCCTGAAGGATGCTTCTTTGCCTGTGGTCATGCCATGTGCTGAAGAGGGTCAGCACAGAATATCTTGGTGTCATGGTTTAACCTTATCTAGAAATTAAATACCACTCAGCCACTCCCTCATCTCCCTCCCCTCTCCCAGTGGAGGAGGAGAGTTGGCAGAAAAGATAAAGAAGCTTGTAAAAGTGAGAAAACAACTATTTAATAATATAAATGAAAATGATAGTGATACTACTAATAGTAATGATACTACTGCTACTACATAATTAAAATATTAGAAAATAGTATATATGACACATTTGCTCACCACCTGCTGGTGGACACACAGCCATGCCTCATCTGAGAGTCTGCAGAGCCAGAACCCCAGAGTACAAACCTGACCGACTGGACAAAAGCCAGCTGACCCCCCAGCCCACTAACAGAAGAACCTGCCCCAATGCTAACAATAATGCCAAGAACTAACAAAAGAGCAAAAGACCCAGCAATCAAGGTAGCCCAAGTCTTAATGAACCCCCAACCCCCAGGCCACTTTCCTGCCTCAGAATTGTGCATGTGTACTGAGCATGAAGTACCATGGCATGAAATAATATTTTAGCCAGAATTGGCCAGCCATCCACACTGTGGAGGAAATTAACTCTTTCCTGCCTGAAACCAGCACACTTGGCCAAGAAAGTAAATAAATAAATAACTTCTAGAATTGCCTTTATTATATAGCTACATGTTTTCTAAATTTTGCTAAAGTGAAAATGCAATTTTATCAAACATAATACAATCAGAAGTGGATTGTATACATTTTTATGTGAAAAATACTGGTTGCCATTAAATAGTATAGAAAAACAAAACTGTGGGGAGTAAAATTTCCCAAAATGGAGAACAGGGATTCATTTTATAAATGTATAGTGTTTTTCTTTTTGCATTAAAGCCATATAAATACATAATCAGTTATTGAAAGAAGATACATTTTGCGTCAGTGTTACAAGGTGTGCTGCCAGATGTGACTTGGACTTGTGGAAAAGTTTGAAGGTTTTAAGCACTATTCAACATCCTAGGACAACTCTGCCCAATGTATACATTTAGAGCAGTCTCTCAAATAATATAATGTTATAACATTTATCACAGCTCCAGTCAGAATAAGACTGCGTGCACGTGTATGAATGTCACTACAATCATCAGGCATTGTTGCTATTATCACAAATTAACCTTTAGCTCCTGTGAATCAGTTACTATGATCATGAGTATATCAGCTGCTACCAGATCCATCATCTATAACCTGTTTCTGCTCACATTTCACAGTCACTTACATATCCCATTATGCACAGTGAAAAGAAAGATGAGTCAAAATTACTAAGCCAGTAAAATCTTGGTTGTTATTCATGGAATCATAGAAGGGTTTGAGTTTGAAGGGCCATTAAATATCATTCAGTCCACATACACACTCACCCTGCCATAAGCAGGGACATCTTTCAGCAGATCAAGTTGCCCAAAGACACATCCAACTTGGCCTTGAACACTTCCAGGAATGTGAGATCCAGAGTTTCTTTGGGCAAGCTGCTTCAATCTTCAACCACCCATATCATAAAAAAAATTCTTCCTTATATCCAATCTGAATGTACTGTCTTCCAATTTAAAACCATTGCCCCTTATCGTGTCACTACAGCTCCTGATTAAGTGTCTTTCTCTGCCTTTCTTATAAATCCCCTTTATTACATGGAAAGGTGACAGTAAGGTCTCTCCAGAGCCTTTCATTCTGCAGTTTGAACACCCCCAACTCCTTCTGACTTTCTTCACAGGAAAGGTCTTCCAGTCCTTGGCCTTGTTGAACTTCAGGAGGTTTTTATGGGCCCATTTCCCAAGCCTGTCAATGTCCCCCTGCATGGTATCCCTTAATTCCTGTGTATCATCTACATAATTTAGCTTGGCGTCACCTGCAAAGCTGCTGAGGATGAACTACATCCTACCATCTATCTCATTAATAAAGAATTGAATATTGAAGAGTACTCATCCCAGTAAAGAACCCTGAGGGACATGACTTGTTACTGATCTCTACTTGGATATTAAGCCATTGAATACAGTTCTTTGGATGCAGCCATCCAAACAATTTCTTATCCATCAAATGGTATGTCATTCAAATTTATATCTTGGCAATTTAGAAACACAGAAGATGTGTGGGACCATGTCAAAGGCCTTGCAGAATTCAGGATAGATAACATCAGTTGCTTTTTCCTTATACACCAAAGCAGTGACTCTACCACAGAAAGCCATAAGATTAGAGGGGCACAATTAGCCCTTTGTGAAGCCATTTTGGCTGTTTCTAATCTAATTTGTTATTCATACGCCTTCCAGGAAGATCTTTTCAATAATCTTACTAGGCACAGAGGAGAGGCTGACCAGTTGGTAGTTTCCAGGGTCTTCCATTTTTTCCTGTTTTAAAAATGGAGTTGATGTTTTCCTCATTCCAATTACTAGGGTCTTCCAGGGCTTTTCAAATAATATGGAGGGTGGCTTGGTAACTGCATCAGCCAGTTCCATCAGAACCCTGGGATGCATCTTGTTGTGTCCAATGGACTTGTGTATGTTCAGGTTCCTCAGATGGTCTTGAACCTGATTTTCTCTACAAAGAGGGACTTCATTCCACCAATCCCTGCCTGGAGGTTAAGGGGCTTGGGAGATGTGGGAAGAGACATCACCACTGATTTTGATTTTAACCCTTTAGCTATCACACAGTTTTTGCAATATGCTAACTGCACCAGTCATGAATTGGTCATGAAACATCCACAAAGTATTTATGGTATTAGATTGGATTTCATATTGAAACATACAGTAGTTTTCAGCAGCAACTGCTGGAGGTTTCTAACTTACATAGAAACACAATGCTGGTATATAATGCTTTGGTTTTGACCCTGCCTTTCCATTTATCTCTAGGACAAACAGGCTTTTTAGGAAGCTTGCAGATATTTAGTAATAAATTGTGGGGCAGTTTTCAGGATTTAAGCTGGTTTATCAGCAGAATAGGGAGGAGACCTTGAATATGTAAGGTGACTATGATAAACAGACTTTATTTTATTCCCTGATGCATTATATGCAAGTTTACCAAGGTGCTGGGTTTTTTCCTAGTCATGTTCACTGTTCACTATTATTATACCATGTTCTGAAGGCAGAGGCTCTATGCTAAACAAGGTCTGGAAGATGATAATTGTCATTACGGTGACAAATACATCCCTCATAATATGATACTAAAAAGTTGCATTTCCAAAGTGCATGTCATATATGAATTTTGTTTTACTCTAAGAACTAAAGTTGCAATTTTATCAATAAATTGCTGAACATAACAGCCCAAATATCTGATGTATTGCACTTACATTTTGACCTGTAATTTAATACATATTATATAAACATTAATGCTTATTTAGTAGTACAGTATCAGACAGTCCGATTTAGAATACTGTAATAACTCATGATTCTAGTATATTACGATTATTAATATATGTTTTTATATTTTCTGTAATTGTGGCACAGCATAATTCCTAATATTAGTGGAGTTAATGGTCATGGTACAGCAATTAGTTTGTAAGTGATGGTAAGGTGTTTATTGCCTAGAAGCTAAATGGCAGCAGCAAGCAACTGAACACCTGCATTTGGATCTTCTTTGTATCCACCCCCTGCTTTCCTAATGTGTATCTAGCACTGCTGCTTCAAAGAAAAACTGTTAAACAAAGATGACAAGATATAAAAAAAGAGAATGATATTCCAGAGAGAACGACCTCCTTGGAAGAATTTACTTCTTTATAGCATCTTTCTCTGTTAATAATGAGTATCTCAGATAGCCTGTTGGAGACCTCTCAATGGTATTGTAAATTGGCATAGTTTTAGAGAGAAAAATTACTCCTTAATCCATGGCCAGCCAACAGTCTGTGTATTAATACATTTCTCGTACTATTGACTAAGATAAGCTCTATGTTTTCATGTTCATTTCCATTACTTCTAAATCATGAGGTTAAAAACAAAAAAAAACCAAAGAAAAAACCTCCACAAACAAAAAAAAAAACCACAAAAATTAAACCAAACCAGAAAAAGATAAACCAAATTAAAAAAATTAAAGAAAACCCACATATCTTTTAAAATTTCCAGCTGATTCACAAAGAGAAACCCACACACATTCTAGCATCAAGTACCATTATGGTCACATAGTCTTCTTGTTTCTTAGTATTTTTTCCACACTGAATACTCAAACCTTCTAGCCTGAAATTCAGACTGCATCATGACTTTTGTCATTGAGTCCCAAAGTAATCATGTCCTTCACTCCCACTGTGGCCTTTTATACTGGTGTCTTCCAACAGAATCATGCCACTGTTGATCAATTTAGGGAGGCTCGTGAGTGAAGAAGTCAGAAATTTCACAGGATCGGGACCTAGCCTGTAGCACTCACTCCCACAGCTACTGAGAATTCCCACAAGCCTGGCATTTTTCAGAAGTAAATATAAAACATGGTTTTATTTAGCTTTCCCCTCCTAAGATATTTTCACTAGAAGACAGGCTATCATAGATATATGCACACCAGCATCCCCTTCCTCCTCCGCTCTCAAAAAATCAAGAAAAAACCCACAACATCCCTACCTCCTCCCCCCCAATTAATTAAGCTATATCTGTTACAGGGTAAGAATGGTAAAGAAGAGGAAGAACAACAAGGATGTCTGCTGTTTCTTCTATTTTTAAATACACCAGAGGCACTTTGATTCTATGGTGATGAGGCTATGTATGTATCTAGATAGTTAATTCTTTAGTCCTCTAAGGGAGTCACTGAAAAATAAATGTTGATATATAATTGACTCATAGACATATTGCCTCTGGCAATATGCTATAGAAATGGCATCATGAGATCTAGGGAAACAGATCACAGATTTTAGTAACTGACACTTCACATTTTGTAAATTTATCCCTATATATTTCAAATGTTAATTGGGATTATAAATCTTTCTACATTTGGATGAGGTTGGGCTTCATCTCCTTGACAGTAACCTAGCATTATATTTTAAAATTACACAATTTAAATGACTAATATCAGCATGAGTTAGAATAGTAAAATTGCATGTTAATTGTAAATTCATTAAAAACGACACTTGCTGTGACATGTGACTACATGAACGCTGTGGTGGTAAAGTGCTAGCAGTGCTTTTTTGACGCTGCATATATAATTAGAAAAAAATTGCTACCTCCTGTCAGGGTTTTCTGCTTAACTGTAGGGTATGTTTTCCATCTCTTTTGTTAATATTACATTTCTGCAGGTGTTTTATTGGTCCAGCCAATAACAAGTAGTATTCTGAAACTAAGGGGAAAGAAATTGTTATTATGCTTATTGTTGCATGTATAGCACAGAAAATAAAATGCCACATACTGTAATTTGAAAACACAGATTTGGGATACATTCAAAGGACTGATTTGGTGATAATACCTAGACACTTAACATTTTTAAGCTTTACTGTTTCAGGGGTATGGTACCTATCAAGCTGTCTTTCTGACAAGACAGCATTCTCCTCAGATATGAATAGACAATGCATTGTAAGAGATTTAAAAAAAAAAAAAAAAAAAAAAGGGGGGGGGGGAAGAAGAATCAAAAAATGTGTGTGGGGAAGAAGAATCAGAATAATATAAAACAACAGTCAGTAGAAGGTATAACTGCTTAAATACAGCTGGGTTGTAATGCATGTCAGGGAGATTTGTACAATTTTAGAATCTTAAGAGACCATATGTGGGGGCAGGCAGTGGGAGGAATGCAGAATTTGTGGGTTTAAAAAATAACAACAGAAAACCTGTGGTGAAGTTCTAAAAAAAGATTATGTTAATTTGTGATTCATTGCCAAATGCAACTAGAGATTCATAGCACCAATTAAATCAAGTGTTCTAATTAAAATGTGATTTTGGTTTTGTCCATGGAATTTGTGGGAAGTCAGTGACAACATGTTTCTCTTAACTACCTAACAATTTTTAAATTTCAAGAATGAGCAAGAACATTGAAAAACTGAGAAGGAAGGTTTTGTAATAGAGTCACAAAACCAGAAATAAGGATATGAAAACTGTTTCTGTTATGCATACAGTTTTGACTTCAGATGTCTCATTGAAATTGACTTTATTTGGTTGATCTCACTGTTTTTAAGATCAAGGATCCAATTTTCCTGTATGAAGTTTGTACCCAAGAATTTTGCAACCAGATTGGTGGGAAGCCTTGATCTATCCTGTTGCCCAAGCTCCAACTCAGTTGTGATGTATGGTGGGTAGTGCTCCATGGAAGAGTCAAAGGAGATATGCCTACAGCAACACCTTGAAGGGGAGAACCAGTAGCCCAAGATGTGTAACATCTGCATGTAGAAATTAACCTACAACTGCTGACACAGCATGATCTTCCTTACATGAGTTTTATGTCAAGAGAAGGAAATAAATGTTATCAGATCTTCAAATTGCCTGGTGTGTACAGAAATATATGTCTAAATTTCTCATTTGGACTTAAGGACTCAATTTAAACAAAACCCAAAAAAACCCACAAACAAAACCCAAAACAACTCCAAACCAAACTGTTAACTATGATAGTGTTCTCTCTTTAGTCAAAAGGTCCTCTGATGCCCAAAACTAGGCACTAATATTTATAAAAAACCTTGGTGTATGTCACACTCCTGAGCAGTCTTAAATATTTAGTAATTTTTGACTCACAATGTTTATTTATCCACTAGTATAATTACAAATTTCTTAAAAGTCTCATCAATTGTATTGAGGAGTTTAAACACTATCAAAACTTTTATTTGGTTTACCTGAATCTAATTTGAACCAAACTGACAAATCTAAGACATGTCATTTATTTGGCATTGCAATTTTAAGACTAGTGAATTGTTTTGCAGTGGTCATCATCCCAAGGTGATAACTGTAGGACACTCATATAGAATCCCTAATCCAGAAAACGTGAATCTTGCACCCAGAATGGACCTTCGTTTTTTAAAATTAGTTCAGCAGCAGGTCATGTCACAATCTGTATGAAGACATATACAATCTTTGGTTCTCTGGTGTACAACAAGACCATGGAGGAGTGCCTAAGTTGCATGGATAGGAATAAGTTTTTTAAGTATGCAATAACATCACATACAAGTAACACAAAATTGCAAGTATAAAAAAGAACTTCTCTGAGAAGGTTGTATTATCTCTGTTGACATTTGGAGACCTTGTGTACTGACGAAATGCAAAAAAATCTCAGAAAGTCTTTGATGACTTAGAATATTTTGTTAAATTGCATAAGAAACTGAACCAGGCATATAAATTACTATATTCAATCCATTACATAGAATTAATATAGTAACATCAATAACATAAATAACACAGCAAACTCTAAGTCCATCCCAAATATAGGAATAACTCAAAAGCATGTTTGTTATTAACTAATAGTTTTAAGAGCAATTAAAGTGTATTAATAGTATATAGAGTTTTCATATCAATACTGAAGTTTTCTTACTACAATATAAGTAATAATGAAAAATAATAGATGACATTTCAATTTCTCTTTGAGTGTTTGTGTTTTGTTTTGTTTTTACCTTGTTTTTTCATGATTAGAAAAAAAAAAGGGACAAGTTTTATTTAGCTATTTTTAGAAGATAAAGGTTCTGAAACACCTGTTCAGACATTCAAAAAACCAATCAGACATACGGACAAAGGGGCTGGGGTAGGACAGACAAAAGATGAAAGATGATCCGCATAGTAATTAATACTAATTTAATTTATAAGGTTCCATTGTCCTGTCTACCCAAGTCCCTGTTGGAGGATCCATGGATTTTGACATCATGCTTGGACAACTGAAGACACAAATGAAAATATTTTCAAAGAGCATGATCTCTGAAGCATGCATTCCTGGGATATAGAGAGAGGCAACAGTGGTGGTGAAATATCAGGTCTGCATTGAATCACAGAATCATAGAATCATAGAATGGTTAGGGTTGGAAGGGACCTTAAAGATCATCTAGTTCCAACCCCCGTGCCATGGGCAGGGACACCTTGCACTAGACCAGGTTGCTCAAAGCCACATCCAGCCTGGTCTTGAACACTTCCAGGGATGGGGCATCCACAGCTTCTCTGGGCAACCTGTCCCAGTGCCTCACCACCCTCTCTGTGAAGAATTTCTTCCTGACATCTAATCTAAACCTCCCTGATTTCAATTTATACCCATTACCCCTTGTCCTATCACTACAGGCTCTTGTAAAAAGTCCTCTCCCAGCACCCTTGTAGGCCCCCTTCAGATACTGGAAAGCTGCAATGAGGTCTCCTCGGAGCCTCCTCTTCTCCAGGCTGAACACGCCCAGTTCTCGCAGCCTTTCGTCATAGGAGAGGTGCTCCAGCCCTCTGATCATCTTCGTGGCCCTCCTCTGGACTCGCTCCAAGTGGTCAATATCCTTCTGATATTGAGGGCTCCACAGCTGGACGCAGTACCCACATTGAGTGAGTACATTGCTCACATCCACCAAAAAAGTACTTGCTCCTTTGAGATTGTAGGCCCTCTAAAGGCCCAAGTGGGTGGCTACCTACAGTCCATAAGGAAACAAACAAACAAACAAACAAACAAACAAAACAAAAAACCAAGGCACAATATTAGGAATCAGCTCAGAGTCCTAATACCCCAAGGACAAAATTACAAACTCTTGCAGCTTGAAAGGAGTGTTATGAGTGGTGAATGTTCTGGAGTAGACAGATCTCAGCAGAGGCAGACAGAGAGGTAGGCAGACCCCCAAGAAAAAAAAAGACATTCATCATACAGAACAGAAAATTGTGGTTCCTGCTGTAAAGAGGAGTTTTCATTTTTGCCATTAATTGAGTAGAACCGTTCTTTTTTTGTTTCGTTGAAAATAAAAGTGTTTGTAGGAAGTTTGGGGGTAGAATGTCTGTGGCACTCATTTTGACTGGCAGGAACACTACAAGCCTGCAGGGGATTATGCTGTGTTCAAAAAATATGGAGCAGCTGAATACAGGTATTTCATAAGGACTGAGTTGTATATACTCCAGAATTTCAGACATCATAAGCACAATGAAAATGATCTGCCAGTTCAGCAAGGGGAACATTTCATGGGTGTCAACAGGTCCATAGAGCCTGAAATGTGCTCATGCTTTTGAGGAAAACTATGTATATGACAACTTCTTGCTCATTATATATTTTCTTAGTGTATATTCAGATTAACGGCTTTACTATTACTGACACTTTTCTATTCATATTGCTGAGACATTTCTATTCACGTACTGATAACTTTTAGGTAACACAGCAACTCTCCAGCTACTCTGGGCTTTGGTAAGTGTGTAAACAGAAAGTCATTGCCTTATATGTATATGGTTTTGTGGGGAAAAAAAAAAAAAAAAGACGACCCTTTTTACTTCTAGCGGTATTACAGAGCAAGAATACTTGAGAGAAATTGGTATGAATAGCACAGGGTTTGTGCACCATCAGTAGAGTAGAGTATGTTGTCAGAGGCTGGATATGATGTATACGTGCACAGTCCTGCTGAGTTTCAGTAGGATGAATCTCTAGGAATAAATGTTCAGCAACACTGATAAAGCACCCTAGTCATCTGTTTCAATGCAGCTGTGATAGCATAAACTGAAGGAGATTGCCACATTCTAGTGAGATTGCAATTTGGACTGCTGAGTTTTCATTGCCATAGGGGATGTTTGGGAAGCAATGAGCTTATCTTTACTTCTAAGTGTAAATTGACAGATAGGAATAGAGAGTTCTCCCCTCTTCCAAACCAATCTGAAATCAAGATTTTAAAGTCATTCTATACAGAAGAACAGAGTGCTGACAAACAGGAATTCTTTACTGTTGGGTAGTTTGAGTGAAGATTCCTGTCTAAATGGACCTTCAAAAGCAATCAAGTATTCCCTTTTTGAAAGACCCCAAGAAAGTCTTTTAGATGGTAGAGACATTAAATAATCAGCCTTGAAGACTGGACTCTTGAGTTGCCAACTCACTATATAAACTACAGATTCTTAAAACTTCTCAAATTCTACTAAGGTTAGAACACCCTTGGAAGTTTAAAACTGGCAAAGATATAAAGTCTGGTCTTACAGACCTGCTATTTCTGAGTAAAGGGGCAGTGTATGAGAGAAGATTTTTGTTAAGAATAGGAAGTATATAAGAAAATATCCAAAGCCTGTGATGAAAATATGACTGTATGACAAATATTTTGCAGAAGTAGCATTCACATCTGTAGGTGATTTTGTCCCAGCAACTGCAAATACCACTGGACTCTAATATATTGTAAGCGAAACATTAGAATCTGTAAGCAGAAACACTATAAAAATATTACCTATTCTTTGTGTAACAAAAATTTTTCATACTATGAAATATTTGTATATATTCTTTTTTTAGCTGAAAATTTTAGAAATTCTTATTTTAGGCTAGCAGTATAAGGTTGCTTTCTAGCTTTTTTTTTTTTTTAATGCATTCTCTGTCAAATATGCATAAGTCTATAAACTAAAATTTAACAAAATGTTTGTTTGTTTGTTGTTTTTTACCTTCATAGATAGTCCATGCTAATCTTAGCATATTTTATCTAAATAAGAACATAATTAGTTTTGTAGTTCTGGATTGCAAAGGTGTCTTTACACTTATTAAATTATAGAATTCCTAGTGATCATTTTTTTAATTACTCTAGAATGAAATATTTCTGCAGGATATACATTTTCATACGTTTGTGTTTTGAGCAATAATGCTTTTCTATGAAAACAACTGGTCCTCCAGTAGTTTAAAATCCTTTTTTAAAGGTTTATATATTTCAATAACAGTATTAACTCTAATACTAAATTTAATTAAGTTAAAATTTGAAAAAATACTATCACGCTATTTTTTATGTGTATTAAGAAATCATCTAGTAGAGAAGAGAAATTTTCTTTTTCCTTATAGTAAATAGTTAAGTATAATTCTATAGGCCTGTTGGAATTTGTAATTCCTCTGGCTTGTAGTGTATGCTATTATCAGGTTTAAGTCAAAAAATTATATTTGCATGTTTCCAAGTTCTTGTTTTTCTCCTTTTCTTCTTTTTGACGTAAAATCTTTGGTTAAAGTTAAGTTCATAGAGATAGCAGGGCAATGAAGGCTGGCAAGGACCTGGGGAGGCACCTACTCAGATCAGGCTCGGTCATGGGGTACAAGCAGGCTCCTCCAGGCTTCTCCCAGGCAGGTACCTTCTGTCACTTCTTCTAGGACCCTGATAGAGATTTTGTACACTCCAGGTCCAAGGACATATCCCTGAAGTACCCGTCTTGTTACCAGCCTCCAGACTAACTCATTATCCACTATCCTCTGATCCAAGCAAACCCACTCCATCATTTTCCCTGTGACTGAAGTCACAACACTTCCTCTGTTCTTCTTTTCTGCATTGGAGTTCTGGCATGAGTTTCCTATTTAGCCAAGCTTATCTGTTGATACATTTACTCATTTCCTGAGATGGACCATTCTTGCATCAGACTAACCAGCTTTCCTGACCTCCTTTGTACTTCAGATCTGCCTTCCCCGGTACCTCCTATGACAATTCCCTGAAAAAGCTTAAATTTACTCTAAAATTAGATCTGACCATAAAGCCCCCCTCCTTCTAAACTGGATCCTGAGTGCTACTACTCCATCCAAGTCAACCACTGATTGTCACATATCCAGCAACTTCTTCTGTATTAATAAAGCCAACCATGAGAATGTCCAGCTATGTGCCACTCTTGGTTGAATCTTTTAGTACCTGTTATCACCCTCCAGAAGTCTTCTTGATTTCTTATGTTTCTAGTAGATGGTCAGACTTGTAGTCTCCTAACAAGGAAACTTACGATCAGTTGAGGGCATCCAAAAGTGCAGACACAGTTAAGAATTCATTGGATTTTGTGTGTGTGTGTGTGTGTGTGTGTGATTTGTGGACATATTTAAAAAAAACAAACCTGAAATAAAACAAAACAACACGTTTATTATACAAAAGACCAGTGGTTTAATCTAGCTTGTAAATGTCATTTAATTAATTTAATACACAAAGCTTCAAGCAGCTAATTATGATGTGTTTAAAGGACCAGCTGGACTAGTCTTAAACCCCTTACTAATGTTTCTGGAGTTTAAATGCTTCACAGAACCAAGTCTCAATTTTGAAATTAAGGTCAGTGAATACTAGTCAGTGCTCCCATGTTGTCATCCTTGTGTCCACTGGTATACTCTCCACTGTGAGAACAGAGATCAGGGGACTGAAACAAAAGCTGGCAGCAAAGACAGATGTTCTTAATAAAGGTTTTCAAGAAGCAGTTTCAAACATAGATAAGAGAACTGAAGTTATATATAAGGGGATTTTCTGAAAAGTTTTGAGAGCCAAGAAGTTGAAAAACACATTATCAACCCAAGATGCCATGGGGACTATATTGATATATGAAGCTAAATCCTTTCAATGCCAAATGAACAAAAAGGTGAATATGATGAACATGAATGAAGTCATTGGCATTCCAGAATTCAATGCTACCCAACTTCTTGAAATGATTACAGAAACAACTCCTGGCAAATATTTTGTGTTGTATGTTGCATATTATTCTGTCAGTGGCTGACTCATCCAATAGCCTGTGCTGGTTTTGGCTGGGATAGAGTTAATTTACCTCTTGCTAGCTAGTATAAAGCTATGTTTTGGATTTGTGCTGAAAAGAATGTTGTTAACACTGGTATTTTCGTTGCTGCCAAGCAATGTTTATATAAAGCCAAGGACTTTTTCAGTTTCTATTCCTGTGTTCCCAGCTTCTTCTCTTCAAGAGTCTGGGAGGAGACAGAGCCAGGATAGCTGACCTGAACTGACCAAAGGGATATTTCATGCCATGAAATGTCATGCTCAGTATTTAAGCTGGAGGGACTGGACCTGGGGCGATTGCTACTCAGGGACTGTCTGGGTGTCAGTCAGCAAGTGGTGAGTGATTGTATCATTAGTTGTTGTTGTTTTCCTTTTCATTACGTAATAATATTAGTATTGTTTTCATTACATACTTTCAGTAGCAGCAGTAATATCATTATTTTATTTGATTTATATTCAATTATTAAGCTGTTTGTATCTCAGCCCATGCATTTTATTAACTTTTTCTTCTGATTCTCTCCCCCATCCCAGGAGAGAATGACCATGTGGTGTTTGGTTGCTGACTGGAGTTAAATCATAACACAGCCCCAGTGATAAGTAATTGTAGGAAAATACACTTACTTTCATTCCTTCCCTCTACAAGAATTCAAGAGTAAGTTAACTAGTTAATTGACAACTGAGAGATATCAGCCAGCAAAATATGGGGCATCCTGAAAGAACAGAACACATGAATCCCAAACATACGGACTTGAGTCATGAATTAGGTTGGCATAGTTCTGTAAAAATGCGGTAAGTGCCCAGATTTATAAGGTTTTCATTATCTACAAAACAATGACCTGAAAGATATAGACATGGTAATTATTTTGCTTCCCTTCACCATTGTTCTGAGGGACTAACAGCTTCTCTGTGAGCTGAAGCTGAAAATTCACCTTCTCTGAAAGATAAATCTACTGATTTTCTATATACTGTTGTAAAGTGCAAAGCACTTCTGTTTTGTAATGATCATCATTTCTTTACTTTGAGTTGCTGTAATAAATTACTGTGTTTACATACTCTGCAACTACATGTGGGCAATATCACAGGTTCTATTTTTCTTTTTCCTTTTGCTGAGCTGGAATGCACAGATGTCATGGGCCTAATAGTCCCCATGCCAGCCTGAGAAGGGCAAAGAGTCTTGTCCTGGCCAAACCGGATGGGGATAACTTTTCTGGGGCTATGCCAAGTGTTCTGTTACTTACCTGAGGCAATAAGAAGAGCCTGAGCTGAAGTTTTTAATGGCAATGTAAATAATGGATCATAATGGAAGAAGGTGTCATTATTACATAAGTTGCTGAAATTAAGACCTCGTTGGTCACCGCATCTTTAACATTATATTAGGAGTATTTAAGGCTCAGATCTGAAGACTCTACAATACTAGATTAAACTTCTTCCACACTGTAAACTTTTCAAAATTCAATATAGTTTAATAATGTTAGTTAGCTGGAATCAGAAGGGGTTTATCTGCTATTGATTCTTTGTAATTGAACACACTGGTCATTAAGTCTTCTGGAGATTCTGGTTTCTTCTGAGGAGCCCTTTCATTGTACTTCACTCTCATTATACTGTTTAAGTTTCTTCGGTTAATACTTGGACTGCTGAAGGTCAGACTATGATACTGGGGAAGCTCATCTGGAAATATTCCTGGGCTTGATTCTGAATTCATGAAACTGTTATACACCTGGTCTAGCATTAATGAAGCTAATGTAGAAGAGACCATAATTAGGGACTTAAAAGACAAAACCAACATTTGTCTTTATTGTACTTTAAAGTTTAAAACTTAAAATGGATGGCTTAGTACCTGGTGGTTTAGTTGCAATCTAGTGGTCTCACCAAGTGTGTGAATTTCTCTGCATAACACTGTGGAACCTATTACCCTCTGTCATATGTAGAGCAGTATTGGAACATACACTTACCAGATTCTTTCTCAGGCAATTTATTGAGATACACTTAAGTGTTGTAATCTGGCAGAACATAGAAAGCATGTTACATCTCTGCAATTTATGGTTCTAATCACATTCCCCAGGTAAAGGGTTGTTTGTACCCTTGCACTGTCTACTTACAGTCATTGTGTTGGACATTATACAAACACATGTAGAAGGCATTCTAAATAGGTAAGACAGTTCAAAACGTGTGAACAGGGAAGATTTTTCTAGTGTCAAGTGCAAGTAGAACTTCACTCAAAATGGGAGAGAAATGCTTAATTTTCCCATTAAGCGCTTCCTACTCTTTTTTACTTGTTTGCTTTTTACACTCAGAATTTTTGCCACAGAGGAACCAAATTTATATGTGACTGATTCGGAATATGACAAAATATTTTGGAATTTCTGGATAGTACACTATTCTAAATGCAGCAGTAGAAAGACAAAACCAAAATACCATACCACAAATTATTTTATCAAAGTTACTTGAAATGTGTAAGCAATCATAAAAATAACAGCGGATCTATTTATTATATTGTGATATCTCAGGCAGAAAATAGTCTCTATCTGACCTTCTTTGGATGGTTTTCAACTATATCGGCAATAACATATGTATTCTGTCAATAATTTGTAAGAGAACAAAATCTGTGGGACACTGACATCGTCTATGCACCAGTTTCCTTATGGTGTACCCGGTGATATAGTTTGGAAGCAGGAAGGGTTGCCTGTTCACAGTAGTTTAAATTCCAACTTTTTCTATTTTCACTATTAGCTTTTATGAATATTTCACTCTAAGTAATCAAGAAAAATATTGCAGTGGGTGGGTGAGTTACATCCTGATTGTGTTTTACCTTCTGGAAGCGTATCGGTGCTTGTTTGAGATTATACATTGTATTGAGTTTATGTGGTGGTATTTTTGGTAGCAGGAGAGGTCTATAAGGATGGCTTCTGTGAGAAGCTGCTAGAAGATTCCCTGGCTCTTCCAAGCTGGACCTACCTCTAGCCAAGTCAATCCAATTAGTGCCTCTGAGATTAGCACATATGAGGAGAAAACAGAGAAAACCTGCAGTGGAAAGAAGAGACAGCCAGGCAGACACGCAGGTCAGTTAGGAAAGGCAGGAGGAAGTGACCAGAGCACAGGTTCCCCTCAGCCCGTGGTAAGGCTGGCTGTGCCCCTGCAGCCATGGAGGGTCATGGGAGAGCCGAGATCCACCTGCAGCCCAGGCAGGAGCAGGCAGCTGTGCCCAAGGGAGGCCATGAGTCCGTGGGAAGCCTGTGCTAGAGCAGGCTGTTACTGAAGGACTGCACCCTGTGGAAAGGACTCACACTGCTGGAGCAGTTAATGAACTGCAGCCCACGTGAAGGACTCATGCCGGAGAAGTTAGTGGAGGACTGTCTCCTGCAGGATGGACCCCGCCATGCTGGATCAGGGGAAGAGTGGAAGGGGGGCCC
>NW_010250712.1:0-5607 GCF_000690775.1 Eurypyga helias | reverse complement strand
AGGCAATGTGTGATGAACTGACTACAACCTCCAATCACTGTTCTTCTGCACTGCTGTGAGGGAGGAGGTAGAGAAATAGGGAGCAAAGCTGAGCCTTGGAATAAGGGAGGGGTGAGGGGAAGATGGATTTTTTAGACCTGGTTCTTTCTCTCATTATCCTACACTGATTTGATTGGTGAAGAATTAAAATTATTTTTCCCAGGTTGAGCCTGTTTTGTCATAACTGATGAGTGACAGTTGTCACTCTCAGTTGTGTCTACTTAGCAGGCTTTCTATTTCCTCCTCCCCATCCCACCACAGGGGGGAGTATGTGAGTGGCCATGTGGTACTTAGTTGCCAGATGGGCCTAAACAAGGACAAACGTGGAGACAGAATTTTTGATAGGAAATTTTAGTCTGGAACTTTGCTCAGAAAAGTAGACATTTTCATCTTCTGAAATGCTTAATGAATTTTAACTTTAAGATGTTTTTAAAATATTTTTTCTTTGGCACATCATTATAGTATTTTTCCTATAAAACTTCGAAGCCACTCTATTGAGTATGCAAAGCCTGCATCACATCTTAAAATATTGCTTTCTCAGGCAATATTTTCCCAACAGCAGTGTCACTTTAGATTTAATTTTGTTCATCCATAGGCTTTAATGTTACTTCACCATCATTATGCTTGCCAACACCAGTACTGGCACTATATAGCTGTGCGAAACTGTATCACTTACCTAATGTCATAGCAAATTGCAGAAAATACTGATCATTCAGACCCAGGCTGTGCAATTCATCTCATCTATCCTCTCTACAATAAAGTTTCACTTAAACCCAAATTTCCCTTCACTGCTGATAGATCTAGTATTGCAAATCATAGACTTCTAGACTGCTGAATCATGAAAACAGGTTTGTAGGAAGGCGATTTCCATAAACAAGAAATGGCTGCTATATTAATCTGTGGGTACATCCACTCTTTTCCCGGTTTTTTCTTTCTTCCTCTTTCTTTCTTCCTCTGATCTTTCCATATCTTTTGCATCTCATTGTTCTTTGTGATCTTCAAAAATATACATTATATGTATCAAATTTCTGCTAATAACTTTATTGATGATCTAGATTCAGAAGACATGTGAGAAAATTCCTACTCATAATTTTCTACATGTCCAAAAAATAATTCATAGAGGATTTTGTATAATTTGTATGTGTATGCTTCTGGAAATGTCATAAGTTTCTTTTGGTCTTTATGTTAGGGAAGTGTAGGCATTGTAGACGACCAACACTTGCTCAGCACCTCAGCACATTTACTTTTCCACATCTGAAGAGATGACTCCAAGAGCATCATAACTTTTGCATTCCTTTTCATATTGCATACACTTTTCTATGAATAGTATAGCTAATATGTTATAGAATTAAATGGAAAAGTTGGTAAGAGTATTATGAGTTATGGTATGAGTCTGGAGTTTCAGAGAAAACTGAGAACTCTGGATTAATGTACCATGTACATCTTGTACCTGAAGTATGTTACAATTTATTAATAGCATCCTATCTGCAGATATTCACATATTTCTGCAATGAAAAGGATAACAGGCTAGAGCATAATTAACAGTCTTGCCTCCAATTATAGTTGCAAGAGGTAATAGAAAACACAAAAGTGAATCTTAATTTAAACAGGCTATTGAAACCTAACTGGACTTTAGGGGAAAAAACAAAACAAACAAACAAACAAAAACCCCACAAACAAACAAACAAAAACAAAACACAGGCAAACCAAACCAAAAAAAAAACCCACTAACCACAACTGAGAATAAGTTGGCTTTTCACCAAAAATTGAATTATACAGAATAAGCATTCCCATTTATCAGCCGCTATGAAACTCTTCATACAAATATCCCTTTTATTTTCTCTGAAGATTTTATTCTTCACTTAATTTGTATTTAAAAGGGTTTTTTTTAAAGCAATATACAGGATAGTCTAAGTTGCATAGCCTTGGTCTATTAATTTCAATGGCATAAAGCTTTTGTTTTTTATTCATGGAGGAATTAAAGAGTTACCCATTAAGCCCTAAATTGAAAAGGTAAAAGTAATCAGATGGGTAAGCCAAGAAGGAGCAAGAAATTTTATGGTTCATGAAGGCATGATTTGATGTATAAAAAATTCAGCATGTATTACATTAATCCACAAATTATAAATAACATGCTTATCTGACACATATTTCACCAGGGATATAACTGAAGATTTTTCTGTCTTAAAACTATTAGTGTAATAGAGATGAAGGTCATTATTAAAAGACCACAAAGAGAAATACAATGTTTTTTAGCACAAGGTACATCATCATCTGCCTTAATGAGTTCTGCCATCAGTCATGTTTTGGTTTTTTTTCCCAAAAGCATCACTTTATTCTCTCATCTTCATAGTTTTACTTCATTTTTAATAGTTCACTTCTTTTTAGTCAAGGATATAAAACATATGCTCAAGACACATCTTGCAGGAATTAGTGAAAAAGTGTCTTTAAGGTGAGAACAGAATTGTTTTTCCCTTTCATTTCAGAAATCTTAAGTTTTTATCAATCTGTACTCCAAGTGTATGAAAAACTCAACCAAAATATCAGTGGGTGGATTAATGAAACACTTGTCAAGCTCTTACCAGGTCCTCTGCTTAAGAACAGAGATGAGGTTACGCATTTGAAGACCAGTCCTGTTCTCACTAAAGTAAGTGGCAAGATCTTACTTTATCTTCAGTACCGCAGACCAGAAACTAAGTCCATAATGGATTACCCTTCGACAAAACATCAGGGTATGTTTTAATGCACACTGAAATCCCTGGAATTTTTCGAGGCCTACATGAACATCAGTATTGGTGTAGTGAACAGACATGTGGTCTAGTCAGACAGGTTTTTGAATCTAACACCAGCTATTTCAGTGAAAGGAAGAATAATAATGCAAACATATATTGATGTTGGATACTCAGTCCTCAGGTTCATCTCTAGCAGTTAGAAAACTACTTTGACCCAAAGGCATGAATCTGATTTTCCTTTTTTCTGTCTCCTTGGAAAAAACTAAGCAAGAGCCTAGCCAGAGCTACACACGTTAAGCAGCACCACACTAAGAGTTTTGTTCCTTAGCTAATGATTGCTGATCTAGTGAAATAACAAGAGACAGCAGTTCTAGGACCTGAAACATAGGTGCCTAAATAGAGATTTAGGGAAAGGGACAGATGGGGAAATAGGTTTAGACTGTCAGATCCAAACACTCTGACCCAGGCCCTACAGTTTAAATGTTTGAGATTTCCACCTGATGTTATTAAAAATAGATGCAATTCTTTTGTGCAGCGTGTGACAGTTAACACATAAAAGGTCAGGAATAATGAAGAAAAATGATGGCATTCTGTCACACAGGAAAAAATATTTTCTGAATAATGGGGATCTAAAGACCCATTTAGTCCCCTGATCAAAATCAAAAAGACAGTTAAGAACATCCTGTTTAACATCTTAGTTTGAACTATTTATCATTCTTACTAACTTTTTCTTCTTACTAAACAAAAATACTACCAGACACAAGGAGTATTACCAAAATATTTTAAAGCACATACACTTGGAGATATGATTGTAATTGTTTTCTATAATGAACATAGTTAATATATCAATATGACTGTCCTATAATTTTTTTTCTTTCATTAATACATTCTGTCAGGCTCCCTGAGCTACAGTCCTTCCCCAGGAAAACTTTACATTATGACCCATGAGGCATTTGGCTCTCGGGTGCATACCTAGTCCTTTCTATCCAAAGGAACTCCATTTCAGCAACCTGAAAATAAAATATTATTTCAGCAAGTACATTTTTAGTCACCTTGTGATCCAAAGGTAGGAAAGACCTTCTCAAAGATAAATTCCTCTCATTTCGTAAACAAGGTAATTCTTATATGGGCATGCAATTCTTTCTTAATTTCTCTCATCATATGCAGATTTGAAGTATGTGTAGGGTACAGACACAGACTTAGAAGAATGGGCAGTCCTGTTTTACACACAGAAGAAAAGTGCACATCATCTTTTCCCCTGTTACCTTACCACATGTCTGTTTTAAGATGTGATTATTGGGAAAGTATATTAATACTGGTACTGTCTAATTTTTCATTTGAATGTTTTTCTTCTGCCTTAGAACAAAGAGTTTAGCTCTGACCAGTGTGAATAAGGAAGGTACAGCTATAGGAACCTTGTGCTGATGAAACTGTGTCACACAAATTAATGATATGAAGGGCTTCAGAGCTGCTTGCAGGCACCTGGTCTTTGCAGGAATGGTCCTTTTTGCCTTCCAGGTGGTTACAAATTGCTGAGTCATATTCTCATTTTCTTGCAAGAGATATTAGACTCTGTCCTAGGAAAAAATACTCAGAAGATTTTCACAAAGCATTTCTTGCTGTATTCTTTCCTGTGTATCTTCTATTCTTCTCTCTTAACTTTTATTTTGAGATGGGACGATTCAACCATTTTTTGTTCATTGTGATTATATATATGCTACATACCAAAATATCTACTGCTTTTCCATGAAAAGCAGAAGCCTGAGGATTGAGGTTAGTTGAAAAAAAGAAGCATGTGTGCCCACAGAGACCTGAAGGTGGAAGTAAAGTAAGATGGCATTTTGCATCTTAAAACTGTCAGGCTTGCAGTTTTCTTAGGCTTGCCTTTTCTTTTGCACAAGCTTTATCATTATTTTTAAAATGCCCAGCCTCAGCCACACTTTTGACGGGTGGCTTGCAAAAAGAAATAGATTATGCCTAGAAAGAAGTGCTGGTGATGTATAAAACAGCATATTTACTACTACAAATATTTTCTGAAAAAGCAGATACACAAATCACCTTTCCGACTGTTATGTTAGTTGGGTATAGGTGCGGTACTGGCTCTGTGTTAGGCTTAGTTATTTCAGATGATAGATATCATAAGATGTGGGAGATGCTGCAGCTTGTAGATTTTTTTTTTTTAATTATGAAATATTTTTATTTCTAAATTGTTGGGTCTTTTTTCATGCAGTTGCTCTCACGTGACCAACTTTGGAAAACTTCCTACTGTCACAAACTAAAAAGCATGGTGTAATGCTCAGGATGCAGAACGGGTACTTTATTCAGTCTTCACGTAAATTATGAAGACGTGATTTCTTAACATACTATACCGCACAAAACTTTTGTCACTCTTGAAAGGAAATATATATCAGTGTATCACTATTTGTGGAATTTACTCGTTTAGAAATTCACAGTGAAATGTAGAAATAAGAAATAGTAAGCTGGAAAAACCTGAATCAAATGAAAAGAAAAAAAAAAAAAGGAAAGACTGAAGATCAAGAGGAACATAAGAATGAAAGATACATAATTCCAATTTCATAAGGAGTGGTAAGATGTCAGAATACTTAATTTTCTACTTCATTTAGCAGTGTTTTACAATACACATAAAATCAGTTTTACAAACACTAGTTATGCCGCATTCAGTCATGAATTAAAGCAACAATCACAAATGATGTACCAAAGGGGAGGAAACACTTCACTTGCTCTATTACCCTGTCTCAAGGAAGGTGCACTTTACAATAGCACAGTTTTCAGCTTCCTTTTCCTAGGAGAAAAAAAGGGAGGGTGGGAGGGTGGG
>NW_010250711.1:0-20103 GCF_000690775.1 Eurypyga helias | reverse complement strand
TTTTCCAGTCACTGGGAACATCACCGGATTGCCATGACACCTCAGGTATGATGGATAGAGGTTTATCAACCTCAACCACCAATTCCCTCAGGATCCGTGGATGCATCTCATCAGGTCCCATGGACTTGTGCACCTTCATGTTCCTTAGATGTCCTTGAATGTGGTCTTCTACAGTGGGTGGTTCTTCATTCTCACAGTCCCTGCCTTTGCCTTCTGTGACTTAAGCACTTGCCAGTGAAGTCTGAGGCAAAAAAGTACCTCAGCCTTCTGCATATTCGGGGTAACCAGGTCTCCCATTTCCTTCTGGAGAGGGCCCACATTTTCCCTAGTCTTCCTCTTGTCACTGACATACCTACAGAAGCTTTTCTTGTTGCCCTTGATGTCCCTGCCCAGTTCTAATTCTGTCAGTGCTTTGTCTTTACCTGATCCCTTGCTGCTCAGACAATATCTCTGTATTCCTCTCAGGCTACCTGTCCTTGCTTCAACCCTCTGTACGCTTCCTTAATGTGTTTAAGTTTGTCCAGGAGCTCCTTGTTCATCCACACAGGCCTCCCAGTATGTTTGCCTGACTTCTGCTTTGTTAGGACATAGTGCTCCTGAGCTTGTAGGAATTGATCCTTGAATATTAACCAGCTTGCTTGAGCCATTCCTTCCTCTGGAGCTTCATCCCATTTTATGCTCCCAAGCAGATCCTGGAAGAGGCCAAATCTGCTCTCCTGAAGCCTATGGTAGTGAGTTTTCTGTGCACCCTCCTTGCTGCCCTAAGGATCTTGAACTCCAGCGTTTCATGGTCGCTGCAGCCGAGGCTGCCCTTGAGATTCACATTCCCCACCAGCCCCTCCCTGTCGGCGAGCACAATGTCCAGCACAGCATCTCTCCTCCTTGGCTCTTCTATCACTTGGAGAAGGAAGTTATCACCAACACATTCCAGGATCCTCCTGCATTACTTATGCCCTGCTGTGCTGTCCCCCCAGCAGATATTGGAGTGGTTGAAGTCACCCAGGGCTTGTGAACGTGAGGGTGTTCCTATCTGTCTATAGAATGCCTCATTGACTTGGTTTTCCTGGTCAGGTGGGCTGTAGCATACCCTCACTAATATCACATGTCCCTGCCCTCCCTTTAATTCTGACCCATAAGCTCTTGGCTGGGTCCTCACCCAAGTATGTTACACAACACCTGCTCCACATAAATAAAACAGAAAACAAACTAGGTCTTTGCAAAAGAAATGTCCTTTAATAATGTTCAAACCTTGAAAGTCTGTCCCCATCTTCCTCATCCTTTAGGAAGGTATGAAATGCAACTCACTCATCTTGATAAAATGTATGAAAAGAGCTTTCAATAACTTGAAAAAATTTAAATGTCTTTAAACTGCTAGACGTAGAGAAAACCAACTGAAGGAGACCTGTTTCCTCATTTTTCATATGTTGCGTTTATAAATTACCTTCTGTAACCCTGAAATCTTGATTGATAAAGAGAAGCAACTTAAAATTGACATTAAAGAAATGAAAACACTGGATGATGATTTATATGTCACATACCTAGCTGTATTAAGGTTATTTTTCTTGCTAGAAATAAATTCTAACGTTTCCATTTTCCATTGCCTTGTAGACAATATTCTCCCTTACAAAGTTAGTGTTACATTATTAGCTGAAAATGGCAACTTGTGAAAGTGCAAGCATGTCATTAAATATTTAACATCTTTAATCAAGTGATATGTGTACATGACAGTAAATGACACTTTGTTTTCACAGCCTCTACTATTTTCTACACTCTCCAGTTGAAAACTCTTTAAGAATTTTTGTAAGCTGTGGTAGAATTATTCCTGTGATCTGTACCATGAACTCTGTTTGCATAAAAGAAACTAGTAGAAAGGAAGGAGTAAGAGACTCCTTTTGTGTAAAAAAGGCTGTGTTTCTTGCAGTTAGTGGTGCCTTGTTCCACATAAAATAATTCCTTGTACAAAAGACCGCTTAAAATGAGATGAACAAGATCCAACCACCTCAGAACTGGATCAACACAAACACATCAGGAACTCCTGAAAAGAAACTAGACATGTAATTATAATAAGACAGCCAGGGACTGACTGATCTTTACAGCAGTTATCAAAAACACTGAAAATGGAAATGCTCTTGCATGTGGACAGCAGCAGCACTCCAAAAGGCCAACCAAAGATCTCTTACTGATCTGAATGTGCAGTCTCTTCTTGTTGATGCTCTATTGCAGTTTAGGTTCGTTCATGTAGGGCATTTAGAAGAAACTTGATATTCTGTACTACCAGTGAGGTAAATATACATGTATGTGGTACTGGAATCAAACTGCTATTATACCAGTCCAACTTCTAAAATGAATACCAGCCAATTTCTTCATTTCTAAGTAAAGCACTTCAGTAGTATTAGGTGGCTCCAAAAGTGAAGATGGGCTAATATCAGCAATGATCAGGAAGAAGAGACTGCTCTTGAGTCTCACTATTCTGCATAAGCATGCTGTAATGCAATGGACAGAGTATTTAGGAATGTGTAATTGTAGAAAAGCCAAAAGCTTCCCAAGGACATGAACGCTTCAGGGAAAGCACCAATTAAAAATAGATTCATCTGAGTCACATAAAGATGCAGGATGTGATCCCTTTCTTAATGAGCAATGCATTAGGAGATCTGTTCATAAAGTTAGAAAGGCTGCTGAAATGACAACCACTGTCAGTAACTTGGGCATTACAAAGTAGTAACAGCAGCACATGAAGGGATTGTCGTGCCTTAATGAAGTGACAAAAAAGCATTCTGATCCTACACTACCATGAGTTCAGAGATGGTCTCTTTGTGAAAAGATCTACAGAGAAGAAAGGAGAGAGACAGATACTGGAAAACCAAGTTAGGTGAGGAATCCTTTGATCTGAGACGTATAGTTTTCCTCATCTCTCTTTTGCAATGATGTCACTTCAAATAATCATAGAATCATAGAATGGTTTGAGTTGGAAGGGACCTTAGAGATCATCTAGTTCCAACCCCACTGCCATGGGCAGGGACACCCTCTAGAATGGATTCCATGAATCGGAATGGAGCAGTCAGTGTTGTGTAATCAAGAAGAAAGTCCAGGCAATTTGCCAAATTGAATATTTTGGGATTAGTCAGGAAAATATAATATAGCATTTTCAATCTACTTGTGTATACTGATGATAAGCGGTGGAAAAATTCTCTCCCTATCATAGCTTAATTGGAATAAATTATTAATTTCATTTTTCTTTTAAATGTTATTTGTATCTGTCGAGGTTTAGGCCAAGTCAGAAACTCAGCACCTCGTGGCTGCTCTCTCACTCCTCCCCTGGTGGAATGAAGAGGTCACGGACAAACCAAGCCTTGGCTTGGGGCAAAAAAATCCATTTAATTTGTTACCAATCAAATCAGAGTAGGACAATGAGAGATAAAATCAGATCTTAAAAACAGCTTTCCCTGACCCCTTCCTTCTTCCCGGGATCCGCTTTGCTCCCAATTTCTCTACCTCCTCCCAGCCAGCAGCACATGGGGATTTCCCAGTCAGTTTACCACACATCTCTGCTGCTCCTTTCTTCTCGGGGGGAAGGATTCCTCACACTCTGCCCCTGGTCCAGCGTGGGGTCCCTCCCACAGGAGACAGTCCCTCCTAAACCTCCCTGGCATGAGTCCTTCCCACGGGCTGCAGTTTTCCCCTCTTAACTGCTCCAGCCTGGGGTCCTTCCGTGGGCGTGTGGGCTCCTTCAGGAGCGGACAAGTCCAGTGCCAGTTTCCCACAGAGTCACGGGCTCCTTCCAGTGCAGCCGCCTGCTCCACCATGGGGCTCTCCCTGGGCTGGAGTGGGGGGTCTCTGCTCCGGCCCACCTCCTCCCCACCTTTCTGCACTGACCTGGGTGTCTGCCATGTTGTCTCTCTCACATCCCACTCCTCTCTTCACTGCAGGTTTTCTTTCTTTTCCCCTCTTAAATGTGTTGATTCACAGAGGTGCTGACTGGCTCTGCCATGGGGTGGGTTTGTGACTGGGAGCCAGTGGAGCTTCTAGCAGCTTCTCACAGTAGCCATCTCTGTGGCCCCTTCCCTGCTACCAAAACCCACGCCACACAAATCCAATAAAGTATCACTCTCCATCTTTGAACTGGCTACTTCAGAGACTCTGTGGGAAAACCAGAATATGATTAATATTAAGGTACTGGTTTCATAACACCACATAAGAAATACCACTGCTTAACCTTATGGTGGCATTGCTCTGTTTTGGAATAATTGGTAATGTTATAGCAAAGCAGTTATTTTAAAATAGCTCTGAGATATTTGTAACTGTATGTTCAGTTAATTAAATCTTTTAGAAACAAACAGAAAGATACTTTTTCATTTGACATAGTTTTTTCAGCAGGTTCGACATCTTTATATCCATCATAACTTTCCCACCTGGAAGAGTGGAGTAATTCCGCTATCCCTGCATTTTCCCCCATTCCCCTTCATGTTCCATTCCTGCCTGCCTCCAAGTACCCCCATCTCTCTTAGAAGGAAAAGGTTAGCGCTGGCGTCCACCACCTTAGGCAGTCAGTAAGTCACCTTTATGCTTTCTCCCATGCTACTCAGAAACATAAAAAAAAACTAACTAGTATACCCTTCACATCCGTCCTTCAGCAAAATACTGGCAGTCCATCAGTGTGCTGTCCCCAGCCTGACCATCGGGCCATATAGGCCAGCTGCTTTCTCATATTCTGCCACTTTCTCTCCACCTGTTATTTCATTGTTGGGTATTTAAACTATGAGGTTCTGGGGGCCTCTTGTCTCTTAGGCCTGTATTTCTAAACATACAGTATTTTGGAGTCCTGGTCAATGATCAGGAGTTGAAATGTTCCCGATGCAAGCTGTCACTGTCTGTATGGAGTGTGGCACTTGAAGGAATGTCATGCTTGTCTTGCCACTGTCTTTTGCAAAGAGCATGTGAGCATCCGTCTTCATCCAACCAGTTCCAGCCTCTTCTGTATCAGAGTTATAGTTCTTACGCTCCTACTCCCAGTCTCTAAATCTTTTTAATCTCTACAATACTAGATGTTTTGTCTCTACCTGCTCTTCTTTCCTGCCTGCCTGAATTAGTTCACATGGCTTCCACAATGTTTAATCTCAAGCAGGGATGCCACTGAGAGCCACAAAAGGGAGGAGGTTGCCACTTTGCAAGACCAGTTCCTGTAGTTCACCCTAGCACACAGTAAATGTTACAGGAAAAAAAATATTTGCTTCTGGGCTGGATGAGGCAGAGATAATGCCGAGGGATTTGGTTATCGCTCGGAACTACTCGAGCATGTGCCGTAATCAAGGAATTCTCAGTAGTCTGAATTCACTCAACTCTACCGAGTCACTGAAGATGTGATGATTTTTGTAGCCTTTGCTTCTGGACTAAAATTGGAAAATTCTTGCAAAGACAATAAAAGGCATTTTCAGGATGCTGTTGTGCCAAAATGAATATCCTTATCTAAAGAACACCCAAAGAATTTGCTAGAACTCCTGCAATAGCTATTGTAAGTTTTTACCATGGTTTTAAAATATATACGTTTGTCCTACCTTGATCCAAAAAGAATTGATAGATTTTGGCTACCAGTTTCCAGATAATTAAATAAATATGCATCCTGAAACAGGCACTGTAAGATGGAAATAGCCAAAACAATGATTTTGAGTTAGAGGCAACTTGAAAGCACTACAACAAACTCCATTAAGAAGAGAAGAAAATTAATTGTGAAAAAGCAGAGGTATTACTGCTTCAAAGTCCTCCCCAAAATCTTACCAATATTTCCCAAGATTGAGAAAGTGTAGAACATAGAATGGAATTGTATTTTTTCTTAACTGTGCACCATAATATAGCACTCTGTCTTCTGAATTTGCATGTAGCTTGAACAGGACATCTAAGCTCATTTGTGTAGTAATTTGAAAAATATAATAATTCTCAAAATTTTTCAAAGTAGGATGTTAAAAAATATTTGTCACTTCTTTCCAGTCTATATCATTTATGAATTCCTCATAATCTTTGATAAGTTCTTGTGTTTTTTTCTTTTTTTTAGAATCCATTCTGTTTGAAAAAGATTTACCAGTTATCTTGTATGTATAGCATAGCAGTAAAATAAAAAGTAATGTATTGCACTAGATCTATTTTTTTATTATTTCTTGCTTGCCTACAGCTGGCAAAGGTAAGTGCTGAATTGTTTTTCTGTTGATAGAATATATTTGGTAACAGATCTTCTGTTACTATTTGACAATGTTATTGTACTGTTTGATTCACCTAGAGGTGGTGTTCAGTCATGGATCTTTCTGTAAAATTAAATCTAGCAATTATTTATATTTTCAAATAAATAGTTTTGCTTATTTTGCCAAAATTATGTAATGGCAGATTCTGCCTTCACAAGCTGCAATGTATTCAGTAGGTTACCTCATACTTTCTGATCATCTGGATGATTGTATCATCATGTTGAATACATTTCATTTGCAACATCCAGTCTCCTGATTTCAAAATACTTAATTACTTGTCAGTACTTATACAGATTTTCTTTTTAAAAAGGGGAATGTGTTATTTTTGCATGCTTAACCAGAGAAAAAAATCAAGCCAATTACTTTAAGGAAGATTCGGCTGTGTATAATTTGTACATGAGACCAGTGGCAGAAGTATTAATCCTTTTTCTTTTCTGTCATCTGTCTTACTGTAAATAATGGCTCAATAAATCAGATATCTGCATAAAAAGGAGAACTTAAAAGAAATGTAGAAACCAGTCACACATTAAATGGACTGGCTTTGGAAAACTTCCATCTGTGTGGATCATTTAGGAAACTATATATAAACTTCGCAGTGTAGTTTAGTACTTTCAGTAGTGTATTTATGTTGATATCAGTTGTTTGTATTTGAATTCACATGTTTAAATACATTTAAATTGCACTAATTAAGAGAGAGCATTTCATTTACCTATGTCAAAAATATGAACTGTGTTTGTCATTAATGGTAGGCTAGTCTAATGCTCATGGAAATATTGTTAATCTATGTAATCACATATGCTACTGATCCTTAAACCATTAAAAATGTACGCTGCTGTTCCTCTGGGATGATGGTCTCATACCTTGTACCATTGATGTATTGTCATACTGTTTATTTGCTACATCCACCTTGGTGAAATCTGTCACATGGATGTGACTCTTGCTTTGACAATGCAAAGCCAAGTGATATGAATTAGTTTCTGCATCTTTCCAGGATGTGATGCTGCAGATCCTTCAGCTTGAATTAAATAATTCTCCCATCCACAAATACAGCTGAAAGTTGGACTTGACATGGATCAATATGATCTGGGGCTAAATTTCTAAATGTGACTGATTATGTTAGCATCATGCCCACAGATCAATATTGAGTTTTATTATGAACCTGACTCTATAATTGGGTTTAATCAATAAACTTTTGTCTCCTTTTCTTTAGAAATTTTAGGTTTGTACTATGCAGGTTTTCAAAATTGCATTTAGGATACACTTAGATCTATACTTTTCTAGTAACGAATATAAAAAGACCTAGGTTTGCATTTAAAGGAACAAAGAGCTAAGACCCTATTGAAAGAGGAAGTCAATTTTTAAGTTGATAGGACTGTTCACCCCAGTACAGTCTATAGAATCCAAGACAGCTAATGTGCTAATACATAACTAGTCCTTTTGGGCACTGTAAGGCTTTTTCTGTCCATACTTGATAGATAATTCACATTGAGGACTTTGACAAAACATAGCATTAATGAAAGCAATCACTAGAGCTTCTCTTTTGATAAACCCGCGGGGTTTAAAGGCGTTGAAAGATGCAATCTGTGAAGAACAATAAATTTGGGCCTTTGATTGAAGTGCCATTTGGGATGGTATGTTTTCTCGATGTATTTACACAAAAATGCTGCTCCCTTTTTCACTACTCTTTGCTGGAAGGTTGAAGGAGCTCTTTGCCATTACTACATTAAGGTTTGTCTCATTAAAAGCTGAGTACAAAAAGAAGGCTGGAAATGACCTAGCTCAAGCCAGTGTGTTCATTTCTGCTCCAGTTTGCCATTTGAGAAGTAGGCTTCAAGCCATGGTGAATATTTCTGTGAGTGCTACTTTGATCTGCAGTAAAGATACTCTTTCTTATCTGAAGAAATAAATGCAAAAACCTTTCTTTTTTTTGCAGTAGAGGGAAGGATATTTATTTGGCTAGTTTGCTAAAATTAGAAAGAGAGCCACACAAACTCAGGAAATTACAGAAGACGTTTTGTTCATATTCAGTAACAGTGTTTTGTAAATTGTAACGTTTGAAGAGCTCCACTGGAAAACCATGCTTTAAGAATTATTTTAACATACTGTGTTGTATTTCCAGTAGCCTTTCTAAATTTCATTTAATTTGTCAGTGCTAGCAACTTTTTTTTTTTCCCACTCTTACAGTCCATAGATTGGTATAATAGAAAAATAGTTCAGTAATGTTATTTTCAGATTAAAAAACAAGACTGTATAATACGTCACCTGCAAGCATCTACTTATGCAACTTGTTTCTTTTGAATTTTTTTCACAAAACTTTATGTATTGAGATTTATATACCATATGTACCCTATTGTTTGTAAAGGTGCACACATACTTACATGTGGTGTTCTGCACATTTTGCTTTTGTGTGAACAGATACAGACCGTGGTCAGAAACATGGCATGGATGAGTTTATTTCTGCTAATCCCTGCAAATTTGACCATGCTTCCCTCTTTAGACTGCTTCAGAGGCAGACCTTGGATCACAGATTGAATGACTCCTATTCTTGTTTGGTGAGTACTGGCTGGAAGATGGATATAAAAAAGTGAGAAATAGTTGTTACAAAGTAGTCCTTTCTCCCTAGTTCATTCAATAGCTGCAGTTGTACTTGGAATAAAGGGTCCAATCGATTGGTTTCAAATTTGAAAATTATACACTTGCAAGCTGCTGCTGTGCCACTGAATAGAGAGCAAAGAGACCCAAACTGTCTCTGATTTTATCAGCTGAAATTTTTCATGTCCTCTATGGAGGTCTGAATAAAACCAGAAGATTTTGATAATGGTAAGAGCTCCTGTGGTAGAATTTACTGACACCTGCACAGGCATTTTAAGGTACAAATGTAGTCACCTCATGTCAGACATTTTCACCTGTCTTGTAATTCATCCACTGTGATGTGAAGAAAGAAAAAAGCCAAAAGAAGGGAAGCAGAACCACAGGAAATATGTGGGCATATATGTGTTACGTGAATTGCAAATAACAAATCGGAAAACAATTATTAAACAAAAGCAAGTGTGATCTTTGTATCAAACAATGTTTTCCACATTCAGAGACAGCTATGGCATAACATACTTCCGTATTTGTAGCTGCAGTTTCCCTTTCCTACATCACGTTTTCTGTTCTGTGCTTTTTGGGACTAGGAATTGAGGATGGGGCTGCTTATGATTTTCTTTTCACTAGGGAAAACCAGCAACAATCTTGTAGAAGTCCATTGGATTATACACACTTGTTAAATAGGTTTGTGTGGCTTTATTTTTCACTCAATATAGGTCTGAAATAGTGATATCTCAGGATGTAAAATGCCTCATAGCACATGATTTTTTTCTACTTTCCCACCCAACAGCAAGAAAAAATGTTAACTTTTTTTTAACTTCTTTTTTCTGCTGGTCTAACTAGTCATATAATACAAGGATAACGATGGGGGGTTTTAGGTTTGTTTGCTAGTGTGAAAAAGGGGGAAAAAATATTATTTGATGACAGTTGCTTCCTTTTTAAAATACTACCAGATAAGTATGTATAGAAAAAGTTAAAGGACTCATTTTCTGTCTGGGGGTTGCACACTGAATCAAAGAAGAGGCCTGAAGGTACATCTGTACAAAGTAATTGGCACTCAAAGAGAAAATGGTTAGCTTTCTAACAGTGCATTGGGGTCAAAATCTTTTTTTATAGTAATAATATAGTACGACACTTAATATAACCTTGAAATCAGGAACTTTTAGAAGAGGTTAGGTGAAATACACAGTGCTATAGCAACCATAAAGCAGATGCATTTCTTATTGTTCTTTTTAAAATTCAGCTTTTAATAGGTAGAATGGATGATCTTTTTTTGTTAAAGTGCATATTTAACTATATTTTTAATTAAAAAAATTGGCAGTGTCAAGGTAGCAATAGAATACATGAACACATAAGCGTGATGTGTTTTTCCTGAATAGATCACTTCCTATCATTTTTAGCAAAAAATGCATCCCTGTATTTCAATAAATATAGAGTAACCACACACACAACTTGTAAAACTAAGAATAAAAATGTGGAAGAATTAATATCAAGTGCAGTTCTATATTAAATAACTAGATGCCCTAAACTACTTTAGTTTTACATTCTTCTAAGTATTGGGTAGCTGCTTTTTGAGTGGTTTTTTTTTTCTTCATTAATACGATAAAAATGTGTAGCTATCTAATACTGTGTGGCATAGAGCTATTACGTGTTTGTGAGATGAATGTGTGGTGTGGGGTTGGGCAGGGGCAAGGAAGGCACACATTTATATGAAAATGATCCCACTAAAGTAGATTTCTTACAGACACTGAAGTTGAAGTAATGAGTTCTTTTAAAATTTTTTCTTCTTGTCAGAATTTTGTCCTATGAGAACGTACAGAGGTTTAATAATTATTTCCTTTTGTACTGCTAGGCATTGACATGCTTCATTTTGTCATGTTTTTCATTAAAAGGTAGAGAGAATCAGTGACAATGACTTTGAAAATGTATTGGCAGAATCTCTTTACAATAACCACTGTTTATTATATCTAGGGAAAGTTACATACGGCAGAAATTCAGTTAAAAACCCTTTTCTTCTTTCTTTCAATGCAAAATACCCTATTTTCTAGCAAACGTTGTGTAAAATACATGAGCCACTGCTACATGCCTGGATATTAGCTTAAACCACGAAGTCCTGTGCTGGGTGCTGTAATAAAGCTAAGTGTTCTCTAGAAAAAGCTGAAGCTCTTTAAAGACAGTGGAAACATTGACTTCAAAGAAATGTATCAGGAGCAAACAAATTTATGAAATAACTCTGAGTTGTTCTTGTTTGTAAATAATGTGTTAAAGACGAGCTGTGAGAGAATATAAAATTTAAATTCCTGTCTCATGCAAGTCTTTTAGCAAAGTTAAAATACAGATGATTTAAACCTGTTGTGAATATATTTTAAAGTATTGTTTAATAGTATTTTTGCTGATATTTTGTAGAAATATTAAACATCTGAACTTGCAGAAATATTCACAAGCAATAGAGATATATGGTGTTTAGATGATAAACTGATGTGATAAATTCGTGACTTGCAAAATCATTTTGCTTATCCAAGTTACTGCTTCTCCACTTTATTTGTATATTTGATTTCAGGTGTTTCTCAATCTCTTAATGATTTGGCAGGGGTGATAAGAGGCAAATATCACCACACTTAAGGAAAGAACAAAGAAAAATACTTATTTAGAACAGCTATGCAGTAGCTGTGGTTTTCCCAAGGTTTACGCTTTTCTTCCTGTTGCTTTTTGGAAGCTCTCTGTGTTATCTTTTTTTCATATGGGGAAGCAAGGCACTCAAGGCTCTTCTGGTTTACATTTCTACACCAAGAATCAATTATGTTTTTTTACACTCTGGATTCACTCAAGAACTGTTTTTGTGGTGGGAAGGAGTCTGTACTTTGTGTCTGTGTCAGGGTTACACAGTTCTGGTCTCATCATGCCTATGCCCAGATAAACTCACAGTATGCCCAGAATATCAAATTATTATTTAAAGTCAAACCATACTCATCTTACTCAGATGGCTTTTAACAAACTACCTAGTTTTGTATCTCTTTACTTGTTAAAGTTGTTAAAAAGCTGTTAGAAGGGCACATGTTACATAGGAAACAGAGTAAATGATCCAGTTGTGGTTCCCTGGCTTTAAAGTTGCTGACCATCCAGAAACTGTTCCAACTGTCCATGTTAATATCCCTCACCATTACCCAAATGTTCCCTCATAGCTTACAATTAATTAACACAATCAATTCTTTTAAGGTGTTACTTTACTTTGTACTGGGTTTTGATATCATTGAATCTGTACCAGAGTTTGGATGTATTAGCATGTTTTAAACTATATATTTCATAGTAGTGGTAACTCAGAACTGCATATAGTTTCCTGACATGCACTCCTTTCAGCAAGAGGGCTACAGTTGGATCTAGTTTTCAGTGCCATCAGCATCACACAAACAAAGTCATTCTAGTATAAAAAGTTTATGTAATGCACATAAAAATATATGCTTCTGTTCTTTGATTTAAAAGCTGTGAGTGAGAAAAGATATCTCAAAATATGGTGGGTTTTTTTTTCCTTTCTCTTTCAGGGTTGGTTTAGCCCAGGTCAAGTCTTCGTACTAGATGAATACTGTGCTCGCTACGGAGTGAGAGGCTGCCACCGCCATCTTTGCTATCTCAGTGAACTGATTGAACATTCTGAAAATGGTTCTGTCATTGATCCAACCTTGCTCCACTACAGTTTTGCTTTTTGTGCTTCTCATGTTCATGGCAACAGGTAATTTAACGGTATGTTTTTAAACTGATAGCCTTAGGATGAACAAAAGTATTTATGGGCCCTTGCATTCACCAGCAGGCAAGATGCACACAGCAGAAATGAGTTCATGAAAGTTTCTTCAGGGGTATGGGAGGTTCTGTACACATTGCTATAAAAAAAACCCTTCTTTCAGTTTTTACTGTCTTAATGCAGTGTGTTTTCTTGGTCATTGTATAGACAGCCGATTCAAGGCTAAAGGGTATCATCCTGTTAAAAAGGTAGTCTTCTGCATTCTGTGTTTGTCTTGTTAATGAATGGTGTTTCCAGCGAACATTTTGAACAGTTTTGCA
Source organism: Eurypyga helias (assembly GCF_000690775.1). Taxonomy (NCBI): domain Eukaryota; kingdom Metazoa; phylum Chordata; class Aves; order Eurypygiformes; family Eurypygidae; genus Eurypyga; species Eurypyga helias. Next base: position 7,228 of record NW_010250711.1, on the reverse strand, counting down.
GTTTAATGGAAGCTTTTACTCTTTTCCTATGGTCTGTAGTTTGGCAATTGATCATACTGTTCTGAGTTCTTCTGGCTGTGCCACCACAGGGAGAAATAACATATATTGGGGAATGTGGTGTGAACCCCAGCTAGGAAGAGCTAGGACACTTCTGAATTATTTCCAGTAAAGGGGTAGGCTGCTTCAGGAGCTGTTGGTCACAGCGGTGCTCTTGGGATGATGTATTCCTTCCACATACAAGTGAAAGAATTGGAAAAAATTAAGTTGTTGCTTTGCCCTGCTTGCAGCTTGCTTAAAAGAAGCTTTTACTTCATTCATGTCTTATTCCAAATGATGAGGGAACTAGCTCTGCTGTTGAACAGCACATATAGGATGATTGGATCACTCGGGCTGGAATGGACCTCAGGCAGTCTCTAGAACAACCTCTGCATGAAGCAGGGTCAGTTGTGAGGTGAGACCAGGTTGCTCAGGGCTTTATCCAATTTGAATCTCTTGTTTCAGTGTAGTTATATCCGTTGTCTCTTGTCAACCTCCTGGTAGCAGCTGGGGGGCTTCCATTCTGTCCCCCTAGACACCATCCCTTCTCCAGGCTGAACAAGCCCAGCTCCCTCAGCTTCTCTTCAGAGCAAGCACTCTGGCCTCTGACTGTCATGGTGGCCCTCCACTGAGCTTGCTCCGGTTTATCCATGTCACCCCTGTGCTAGAGCAGGGAGTGGGGCCGGCAGTCTATCAAATTATAAGACAACATGCATTTATACCTTACTGTGCACACTAGGTTTGTAGGCTGCTGTATGAAATATGTTTGGGAAGTTCAAAAATAATAGGGGAAAACCCAATAGATCTCCTCTCAACTGATCCCATCCTGTCACTAGGGGAAAACCTTTTCACAGTCCCAAAAAGCAATTACTATGATGCTATCAGTAAATCCCCAAAACTGAATCCTGGTAGGGATCAGAAGAGAGAGGATTTCTTCTCAACATGTATGCTTATGTTGCCTTGCAACTAGTCGGTCACCGAGACCGTTTTACTTGACTTGAGCCAGTGAGGAAGGGACAATCCTTAAAAAGGATATTGTTTCCTTCATTGGCTCAGAGCCCCAGCTGGGAGAACAGGAGCTGGGCATTTGTGACCGGAGTGACTTGGTTGTGAGAGATTAACATTATGTAATCTTTGATAATAATATCTAAAGTTTAAATGGTTTGGAATGTGCCTGAAACACTCTCAAGAATCACCATGTTCTTACTGGTAAGTTAGGAGATTTTCTGGCTTTGAGTCGGTAACCTATTCTCCATAAAAACATGCTGCTTTTGTCAGCTCCTGAAGAACCTGACACATTCGTATTTCCTATTGAGTCTAAGTCTTTGTTGTCTCTAGCCTTTTTATTACTGGTTTCAACCTAACAACACAACTATACAGTGATAATTGCTCAAACTTATTTCAAGAATTCAAAAGAAAGGTAGATACATTTCTTTTTATTTCATAATTTAAGTGAAGGACAACAGTGCGTGCAGTGCATAAAAATATCTCAGGGAGCACATCATTTACACAGTGGTAAGCACTCTGTTTGTATTCTGTCCATTCCTTCTGCACAGATATTCTCTGAATAGCATTATGAGTGTTTTAGGAATAAAAGGAGTGTTGAACAGAGAGGGTCTGACTGGAACTGAGATATTGTAAAAAGGAAGAAAAAAGAAACATGAAGAAAGAAGAAAAGTAAGTCAAGGACAGAAACAGACACACTCACTGGGGCTGACAGACACACATGTACGCACATAATACATCCACTCATTCATCTGCCGCAGCACTAAGAAATAGTAAAAGGGAAAAAAGAATTTCACAGACAATGCACGACAGGCCAAAGTTCTAGGCTGATCCCTGGTGTTATACATCTTAGTTTTATAAGTCAGGCTGAGAATTAGAAAGACCACAGAACAAAGACAAAGAGCTTTATACTCTGGGCATGATGTATTCAATTTATATTTCACCTTTGCTTCCCAGAGGGATCTTAGACCTTTCACTAGCCTGAGAAAGATCATCAAAAATGATCTTGAAGTCAGGTGATGGAGGAGCATATAGAAATGCAGCCCTATCTGCAGTTCCAATCATCCATTTCTTTTAGGCATGAATTTAAGAGTAACAGGCAATCTGGTGACATCAGTCAAATAATCAGATAAAGGTGTCACTCAACTTCATTTCTGGAAGTCTGGTGAGGAGAGAAACTCAAGCATAAATTAAAGCAAATCTACAAAATATGCCTGGGCCGTGCCAGGACATACCACCAGTGGCTACGTCTGATTTGCTAAGCAAATCTGGTGAGGAAGCAGTCTCATACAATGGGCCCCAACTGTCCGTTAGCCATAGGCACTCTCTGAGATCCCAGGCATGGTTGTGGAATTGTGTGTACTGAGTATTGCTCCCGGTAAACACTGTGAACAGGGCTGAATCAGCTTTGGCTCTTTCCACCCTTCGTAAGTCTCCTGGATTCTTCCAGCATATTTTGAACCCTCAGGTATCACCTGTGCTCTTTTGCTGCTCCCTAGGACTTGACGTATGAACTCTGTTTCATGCTGCAGGCTGTAATGCTCTCGCAGGCTGGAATACAATAGCCATGGTTTTATTTGAAAACACCTGGAATAAACACATAGAAGTGAATTGTCCTAGAGCTTCAGGGGCATTGGGGAGCATGGAGGAGACCTGAACTCATCTGTGGTGTAGGCTGTATCAGCAGACCTTGCCACTTGGTCTCAGGACCAGAGAAGAGTTCCCAAGTGTTTTCTATCCTTAGATGAACATATAGGTAACAGGTTCTGACAGAGTTATCAAGCGTACTGATGCTTAGCGTGTTTCTTATGCCAATGTTGTTGGGTTGGGAACAGAAATGTTGATGCAGGGTCGAGCACAATGTGCTGAGTCCTAGACTAGGAGTTCAAGTCTCATTCATGCCTTTCCTTTCCTGCTGGGAAGAGCATTACTACTGGGCTAACAAACTCCTTACGTAGAAAAGTCATGTGGATGATATTCTTAAAACGTTCTCTTCCTAAATAGCCAAAAAGCAAAATATTTTAGTAGAAGAGTAGTCTTGCTGAGAGTTTAAACAAAAACACATCCATGTTTCTGAATCAACCTATTCCGTTTCCTCTAGTAAATAAAATTGGCTTTTGTTGGCTGTGCTTCAGGTGCTATGTGACTTTACAATAGCATCTCCTTTGCTTCCTCTTCACAATCTGTTTCTTCTGAAATGTTCCACTGTATGATCCCCATCAAAGTCATTAGTTCGCAAGTGAACTTTTCACGCTGCAGTTATGCATACACTTGTGTATCTCTGGTGCAAGTGAAATGGGCAGAACAAGGAACTATAGGATATTCCTGAATGCTGACATTTCAGTCTAAACAGTCCAGGTAGGAGCTATTGTTTTCTTCCCCATCACGTTCACTTTTGTCTACTTTTCATGCTGTGACTTCTATTCAGTCCCTCTTGTCTGAAATGAATGCTGGTGGGTATCACATGAAGTGCAAAGTGACTTCTTTCCACCTGCTGAGTTACAGACTGAATTGAAAAATTCAAAATTCAAACATATTCCCCGTTATACCTTTTTCTATTCAGAAAGAAGGCTGATTTATTGGAAGTTCATATATGAGAAGTGAAGGTGAAAGTAATGCTACAAAAATCAGTTTATAACTGAAGATAAATAGTTTCTTTCTGCCTTCATTTTGAAATCTTCAGCACATTTCTGTTTGCATTGAACAGTCATATTGAGTCAGGGTTCTTCTAAGCCAGCCAGTCATGTCTCCAGCATTGACCTGCTTGGAGTAAGAGAAGGGCAAGCATATGCAATATTTCCTTAGTGCTGAACTCCTTGGAGGTCAAAATATGCCTGTTTGGCAACCTGGAGTTAAGTCTGTTTCAGGTACTTGTCCACTGCACCCCTGAACCTGTGTGAGCCCTTTGTAACCTCAACACCTTTGGCAGCAAATTCCACAACTTTGCCTCCTCGTGCTTGAAGAACTCTTGCTTTGAACTTGACTCGTACACATCTCATTTCATCTTCTGTTGCTATTGGAAGAGGCAGAGAAGAGAGCAAAAAAAATAATCTTTTTCTCTTGTCTCTTTGCTATTTAAGATTCAAGAAGTATGAGTGAACCTTGTATTGATTACACTGGATGCTTATTTTCTGCTAATTCCTTATTCTTTTCTGCTAATTCCCATTGTTGCTTCTTTGACTGTGACTGAATAGGCATGGTTTCATGGAATTGTCCATCATAATACCAAGATCTCTGTCCTGAGTAGCAACTGATTCTTCCTTGCATTTATCTACCTTGATCATTGTTTGCTGTTTTATTGCTACTTGATTTCATATGGTCCTTCTGGAATTCCACAATGTTCCAAATAACTATCATTACAATTACATTTACTATCATCACCTCAGTTCTTAGCTGTTGTGAGGTCCTTTAAGAAAACATAACACCGGTCTCAGCACAGATCCCTGCAGAATTCTACTCATAACTTACCTTCACTGCAGGTATTCACCATTTATTCCTCTCTTTTCTCACTGTTATTGTAAGGACTTTCACTCTTACTAAGTGGCTGCCTAATTGTCTTAAAAGCTTTTGTTAGGGACTCTGACAAAAGATTTTTTGGAACTACAGGTACATGGTATCAGTCAGGTCACACTCATCCACCTGTTTTTGATCCGTTTAGAGAACTTCAAGAAGAACAGAAGGTAAGATTTTTCTGCCTTATGGCTTCAAAGCCATACAAACTTCTTCACAATAGATATTTTAAATTTTATCCTTAAATACCCTTATATTACAGTTCCCCCTAATTATCTGGGATGTATGTAAAGCTTACTGGCCTGTAGTTCCCCCTACCTCCCCTGGAGACTTCTGATTCTTAAATTGTTCTCACATTCTTCACCTCCCATTCCACAGGAAGAAAGCAGTTCTCGCTGAGAACTTTCACACAACCATAAGTAATTAATTTCTGACCCTGGCAACTTACTGCTATTCGTTTTTCTCATTTGTTCTATAAGCATTTTCTTGGTTGCTGTAATTTTGGACAGATTCTATGCTGAAAATGAGGTGGTTTGGGTTTTTTTTGCTGTGAACAAAGGATTCCAGCATAGGGGTCTTCTAAATTTCCTTCATAATAAACACTGGTGCAAAGAATTCATTTTGTAACTCGGCAATAGCCTTGCCCTCTCTGAGAGCTCCTTTTACATCCTTGCCATCATTTGGCACTGTAGACTCTCTGATAGGCTTCTTGCTCCTGTTATGCTTGGAGGAAATATCTTAAAGTGGAGTAAATGAACACAGAAATGAAACTATGGAAACTTGAGAGAGCACTATGCATTCATATATTTCTTTTCATTTTTCAATGTTTTGTTATAAGAACCATTTATTTCAATTTTACACTTTGTGTCAAGTGATAAAAGAACGTTCAGAGAAATCATCGCTTTAAAATCCGTCACAAAGAACTTTGTAAAAATAAGGAAAATAATATCATTATGTTGCTCAGTCACTTCTAATCACTTTTCTGTGGAGCTTCTGAATAGATACATCCTTCTTTTCTGAGTAAATTAACTTTAGAGTTAAAGTAAGGTTTTTTGTATCTTGCTGGTTTCTCCTTCATTTTATATCTTTCAGAAACAATATTTAATAAGATTTAATTTAAACTTCCAGTACTTAATTCAGTAGTTTCACCATTTATCTGCACATGTTCGCCATCTGACTGGAAAGGTTTTGCCCAGTTGATCTCTTCCAAGATGCGTTATGGTTTTATATGTATAATATTGTATATAAAAATATTTGTAGACTACATCTTAGATGGTTTTCCCAAGAAACCATTCCTAGCAAGATTTTGTGGAAGCTTTCAGTTTTAAGCAGTTGCAAATGCTTCCTTTTCCTGCTGTTCTTATTCATTCTCAACCCTACTTGTTCTGTCTGTTGTAATGATTGCAGGTACAAAGTCTTCTTTCATTGGTTTTTATGGGGCCTTCTGCTTTGATCTTAGATCTGTTTGAAGACTGTCCAACAGGTGGAGGAAGGAGTCTGAGATCTCTTACAGCATGGATCTTTAGGGAAGTTATAGTCCATCAGTCTACCAGCATCTTAGATAAATTCTCTCTCATGTTTGATATGGCATTTAGAGTCTTAACAAGAGTTTGTTGGTTTTGTAGTTTGTCTCATTTTTCTATCAGTCCTCTGTAATGGAAATGGTGAGAGTGTGGTTTTTTTCAAAAGTCATTTGTTATTAGTCACCATTTCCCACAAGTAATGGAATGAGAAAATATACCTTTCAGGACTGAGTGAGTTTGTGCTTCTAGATGAAAAGCAGTGTTCTCTCAAAACTGGAAAAAGTAGTTGAACCTTGGACATTCAGATCCCTATTCTTCAAGTGAATGTAATCTTTTGCTTTTCTGAGGCTCATGGGGCAATGCGAAGAACAGCATTTTTTCACTAACTCTATCAGTTTTATGCACTGCCCTGTGCCAAGCATCTTAATCATCCAGTTCATCCTTCATTTTTGGAAGCTGATCGTCTCCAAGGTAAATGGAGCAAAGAGGAAGGTAAACCTTCTATTCTATTTCTATTCTCCTCTTTAAGTGGTTCATTTAGGAGCACCATACAACCAAGTCTCTGATGTGAGGCGTCTCTAAATAGTAAATTAGAGGGTTTTTGAATTAATTTTGTTAAATTATCATACAATCATAGAATAGTTTAGATTGGAAGGGATCTTAAAGATCATCTGGTTCCAACGCCCCTGCCATGGGCAGGGACACCTTCCACTAGACCAGGTTGCTCAAAGCCTCATCCAGCCTGGCCTTGAACACTTCCAGGGATGGGGCATCCACAGCTTCTCTGGGCAACCTGTTCCGGTGCCTCACCACCCTCTCCATGAAGAATTTCTTCCTGATATCTCATCTAAACCTCCCCACTTTCAATATAAACCCGTTACCCCTTGTCCTGTCACTACAGGCCCTTGTAAAAAGTTCCCCCCCAGCTTCCTTGTAGGCCCTTCAGGTACTGGAAGGCTGCAATAAGGTCTCCCTGGAGCCTTCTCTTCTCCAGGCTGAACAAGCCCAACTCTCTCAGACTCTGAGCATCTTCTTGGCTTCCTCTGGACTCGCTCCAACCGGTCAGTATCCTTCTGATGTTGGGGGCCCCAGAGCTGGATGCAGTACTCCAGGTGGGGTCTTGAGGCAGAGTAGAGGAGGAGGGTCCCCTCCCT
>NW_010250710.1:15363-87224 GCF_000690775.1 Eurypyga helias | reverse complement strand
GTAGGACGGGGGGTGTGTGGAAAAAAGCTTCCCCAGAATGCACGTCAATCACTGTAGACTTCTTGGTGGCCTCCGAAGAGCCAGGCACTTACATTAGGAGACACTGTACACATTTGTTCATGCTTCTTGGGCTTTTTCCTATTGTGCTTCATAGCTCACTTTTTTCAGAGTTAGTGCCAACTCTAAAGTATCTAATGCAAAAGTACAATTGAGCTCAGCATATAAATTCTGCCTAAAGAAATAGTTACAGCAATTTTTTTTTTTTAACAGTAATTACCTTAACTTCATTCTTCTTGCAAATTTAGACAATCACTGTCATCATAATGTGAATGGGAATATTCCCAAAAGAAACAAATTCCCACTGCCAAGAAATTTGTAAGAACATCAACAGCTTTTGGTTGGCTCCCAAAATGTTTTATGCACAACACCATTTCTACATACATTTCATAGATAATTGTACCACAGAAAGGTAACTGTAACAAGAATGCCGATAGGCTGGGGCAGGGTGTCCTGATCCTGCTGCTTGTACATGTAATCAGCACTAGCTCCTACAAAAAAAATAGAATTCAAGGACAGAGCTGCTGCTTGCTTCTCGTTTTCCAGAGCTGGAGGGTACACCACATCACGGAGTCGGTGAAAATGAAGACACAAACAGCTTTTGCCAGCTCACTAAGAGCTGCGCTTCGTTCGAACTGATAGCTCAGGTAACAAAGACATGAACCATTTTGGTGCGGTAGGTAGGATACAGCCTCATTAACATATGTGACTGTAAATGAGAAGTATGTGGCCGAGCTCCGTTCACCGCACTGACGTTTTCTTTGCAGATTTTCTACTTTTAAGTTTAGTGAAGCCTTTTGAAAGTAATTAAGCCATAATAATTAAACAGCTAGCAATACATACTGAGAGCTATTACATTAAAAGATACACAGTGGTAGTGTCTTGCATAGAACCAGGAAATTCAAAATAATTGAATCTGAAATGAACAGATATAGAATTTAATGGCAAGCTCTAACACATTCATCAATATTGCATAAACATGCACCTATAAGAGATACACAATAATATTAATCTATACACAATTCTGCTATGTGCAGATAAATTTACCTTTGCTGACACTATTAATAGGACCTAACTCTATTCGTAGGATACTCTTTTGTACCTTTCTACTTGATAAAACACGTGGTGAAAAAAGCAACTGAAAAGGTGTTTTCTTCCATCTACTCCTCTACTTTACACAAGTCTGCCATACTGCTGTATATTGTTAATACGCTCATAGTTTATTTTCTTCCTGTGATTGCTAATGCAATAATATTATTGTGCCTGATCTAGCAGTAACTTTACACTGGAATTAAATGTCAATTTCTACTTTCCACCCCCAAAATTCTAAATTAAACGCCACTGATACCAACCCCCTGCATTCAGGCAAAATGCAGCCACCAACCCACAAAGGGACATTTATAAAATAAGCCTTGCTTGTTTGAACCGCAACACTACCACCACTGGAGTTTCACCCGGGAGACTTAAATAAATAAAAATAAACCGAAGTAATAAACACCATGTTTTATGGAGCTGCACAGAAAAAAAGAAAAAAAAAAAGAGGTCCTCCTGGCAAACTTGAAAGCTTGGACTTAAAAGCTGCCCCTCTCATTCCGGAAGACTTGTGGCCCACACTACTCCATGCCATCTCTGAAGGACAGTCAACTGTGGGCAGCAGGGCCACCCACACAAGTATCCACGCTCTCCACCAGCACTGCAACGAGCTGCCCTTCTGTACATGACAACACAGGAAACAAAAGAATGCTCCAGATTAAGTCAACTTAGAAATTTCTGAGTGTAACAGAAATAACGAATCACCTACTGGCACATCTCAAGAAACATCAGATGTTAAAAAAAAAAAAACCTGTTCCTAGCTCAAGGCTTTGTAATATATAGTTATGTTCTCCAAGGAGCAAAATTTTTTAACTACTGATGGCATTCCAGTGGCCATGTTATTCAAAGGTCTGACGTGATTTTTCTCTTTTCTTTTAAGGAATAACTCACATCTGTCCATAGACTTATGTTTTTGGAAGACTGAATATAATTTTAGAATCATCACCATCAGCTGGTTGACAGCAATAAAGACAACATTCACTTTAAATAACCCTGAATTATATACAGTTGAGTAAATTTGAATTTGTTTTGCTTTAAGGTCTTCCAAAGTTGAGGCCAACATGCTGAACAAAAATATTAAACTATCTACAACCCTGTGTCAACATATGATGCTACTGGGAATGGTAAGTGAATTCATTTTCCAAGGAAAATTAATTACTTATGACTTACAGTTGTAAAAGCAAACAACGTAACTCTGGATTAGGGCACATTTAATTTCTGTTTGGAGTAGCGATTAAATTAATTTCATATAATTCATGGTATGTAATGGAAAGCAGAACAAAGATGAAATCTTAGACAATGACTGACACAGAAAAAAGTGTATATTTATGTTCCTGATCCAAAAATAAAGGTCACAGATATTAATCACTGTCTAGAGAAACATGAATATAGTTTCTAAAACGATTTTTTCAAAACTGTTTCTTAGAAGAAGTGTTATTAGCAAGATAAAAATCTGAAAAGCAACAAATTACAAAACGTCAGAAGTATTGCATGTTACCTTGTCTCTTAGTGAAGAGGAACTACAGTTTTCAGTGATATCTATTGAATGACAATTGTCCCAGGATTATTATGAGGAACAGCAACACTAATTTAAATTCATCCTACATAAATTTAAGCTCATCTTTAAGGAAGAGAAAAGATTTCATCACAGATGCAATATTTAAACAAATATGTTCACTAATACTGCACCCCAACTTACACATAAAAAGCAGGATTTTTATCACTTACATTTTATCGTAAACAGTTACTGAGAAAAATAAATCCAGAGCCTAAGCAAACCTATGTAAGATTCTTGTAAGGAGTTCCATAATTTGGTATTTGCTCAAGCTAAGAAAGAATAATTATTTTATGTATTTCAGTGTGAAACACATCAAGTTCTTATTTTACATAATATCTACCACTACAAACATACATATTAACAAACCATTTATATGTTTAAAATATCATCCGAATTTTAATTGCCACTTATGGTCTCCTACTGAAAAATAAATACAAATTTAGTGCTGGTTCCAGATTTTCAGATATTAGGTCAACAGCTGCTGTGCTATGAACTCACACGGAATCACTCAAAAGTAGGATAACATTAGTATTTTTCCTTACGAGTCAAATGAATATACTGTTAATTCATGAAACCAAAACAACAGATGCAACAGATGACCACTGCACAGCAAGCAGTGACTACAGAATTCCACTAACAAATAATATTTACATTCAAGATGTTTAAATTGAACCCCACATGCACATTCAAAGCAAGTGATTCACATTCCCACTGCCACTTTTACCTGGCTTTGGACACTAAAGAGATGCTTTTACTACGGTCATAGTTTAATCAACTTCATCATTATAATAGTTACATTAAAATCTGACTAGAATTCATAACAGAATCTTTGGATGTTTGATTCTGAAATGCAAGTTCTATGAACACATCTATCACATCATGGTCACAGGTAATGCTCAGAGTAATCTGCAGTGTTCTGGCTGGTTTTTATTGTAGTACTTTTTAAAGAATGTTTCAAAATTGTAAAGAACTTAAGTTATGAAAATTTAAATGAAACATAGATGAAAGGACCAGAACAATTTTTCTTTGCCAAAATTGTGTATTTTTACTTCAGATTATTGAACACTTGAAATGTAAACAGGAAACTCAACAGCATCTCACACATTGCAGAAGCTGTTCAATCAAAATATTTCTGAAAAGACAGGCTTCATCCTCTTTTTAGTTCCAGCTTGTAGTCAACCAAGCATTTCCAAACTGATGCAGAGAGAAGCCCTATCAAGCCAGTTTTGCAGGATCCCACCCTTGCAGCTCCTAATTTGCTCCTCATGCCAACTGACTGCCACATCAGAACAGTGTCTCACAAGAGTTTAAATCCCCCCACTGAAGCGTATCTCAGCTCGCCTGTGTTTGAACCAGCTCTGGCCAAATACATTTATGGAAAAGCAGAAAAAAAAATAAAAAAAGAAAATCAAACTGAAATATCGAACAGGCTTACACAGAGGGTTCTCCCTATACCTGGGCAATTCTGTTCAGGAGTTCCTATCTGCTGCTTTTGTGGCAGTCTGGAAGTAAACTATCACACCTGTTTTCCATGAACTATAACATAAATAATTTTAATCCAATTAGAGCACAAATCACATGAGGAAGTGTGTACCAAGCCTGTTGTCACATGGTGACAAACTTCCTAACAAACTTCTGCCAAGATTGCTGATAATTAAGCCATCAGAAGCAAACTGAGCAGAGAGGGCAAATCTGTCCAGCAGCTGTTTCCTATCGACACCCTTACATCATCCCACCTCAGTACACCAACATTTCTTCTGAAGCTTCCCTACTTCTGATAAACCCTCAGCAGCTCTGTAAAACCCCGCATAGGCAGATCCAAGCTCTAATAATGAAGAGCAGTGATGCAAGAGAGGGATTGTTAGCAGTAATGGCTAAAATTTACCTGCGGTTCAGGTTGCTTACAGAGGCACATCTCTGACCAAAGTTTTCAAATGCTGCTTACAGTGCATTTTTGGTGACAGCAGTGCAAAGAGATGCAGCCCATGGGCAGATTTGTGAGTGACATGCAGATGCTGCTGTGCTCTCCTACTCTGTAAATACGGATACACACATTGCCCCTCATCTCTTTTAAAGGCAGCACCAGACCTCACTGGCACATTTTCTTGGAAATGCCAGTAAATATACACAGTGTACTAGCTAAAATAATTCATAACGTAACAGTTACCTTCTTTCCATATCCCTCTGTTTTGTTATAACTGGCCATAACAGACTAGCAATAGTTTACTGGTCTTTGCTAACAGGACAGCTGATTTCTCCTTGCCAGCCAGAGAATAGGTAGACACAACCAGAAAGACCCTGCCGAGCTACAGGATGTATAAAACATCCCCAGCAGCCAGCAAAAAGTGCAGCTGAAGATTAAGTTACACAAACTTGCCAGAGGCGTAACTTATTTAGAAAGGAAACTTAAGTTTTGCACACCTACTTCAATGGGGTGGGGAAGAATCCAGAAAACATTACAGGGTGATTACCTCTTCCTGACAAAGCAGTCTGTAAAGATTTTGTTCCCATGGATGTTGGGCAGCTTCTTTCACAGGGCTTTACTTTTCAAAATGAAAAACACATCATCTACCCTACAAAATGGTGCTGGGCAAAAAGACATAGGATTTTTGCTCGGTTTCCTCACAGAGATAATGCTTTACCACTACTAGACAACAATTAAGGATTGCATAAGTTGCTGGGTGTCAGAAATCCTGCAATAAGCACAAACATTATTCACCAGCCTACCTTATCCATTTCCATTTTTGAAATACACCTTCTACCTACTGACAAGACTTTTTTTTCCCCTGCCTTTAATAATATTTTATAGGTAAAGCCACCACACCCCATCCCTCAAAAAGTTTTTGTACACCTTAAACTCCTCTCCCTTTACAACAAAATTCAAAGCAACCAATTCCTTACAGTATGCTGAAAGAAAAAAAAAAATCTGCAACAATAGTCTCTTTGCAAGACCCTGCAGGTTCACAGAAGAACTTTACGTTTTCTCAATTGTGGAGCAGACCTAAAAGCACTGAGAAATATTAACCCACACACCGCTGCCTTTAAAGTCCCAGTGAATTCAGAGCCTTCAAATACAGAGGCAGCCCAGATTTTGTCCAGTTACTACCATAGATTGGTTTTGGTTTTTTCTTCAATTTACAATACTGTCAACATATCTTTTTATTCTATGTTATTTAGGCATTTCTTTAATATCAGAATAGTCAGCTTTCTTTCATGACACCCGAGAGTTTCAGCCAGAATTCCATCCACCAGAATATTTCATATTGTAAGTTTTTACACCTTAAGTTACACCTGTAATTGACCAGTTGCCATAGACTGCCAAAACCAAAATTATATACTTTCATTAATAAACAGTCTGATTACAGTGAGATACAGAGACACGAGCACTGGTATATCCTTTGACACTTCATGTTTAAGTAAAGGTTCTCTTTACGCAACCATTTGAATTTAAGTACAGAAAACAAGTAACCTTACAAAACTGCAATTATATCATAGGAGACATTCTCTGCCTAGCTATGCATAAATTCAGTGTAGTAATACAGAAGGAATGCTGAAGCATTCTGTAGATATGCTGTTCAACTGGGTGTTGAAACTTGCAACTTGACAATGACCACCTAGCAACATTCCTCCTGAGTTTCAACAGGAGCTACACGCACCACACAATATAAAGCACTGCTCACCTAAGCTACTAAGGCATCCTGTTCTTAATCACAAAAATTTAAGTTGCAAACCAACATAAATTTGTTTTAATAGGCTTAATAACGCAAGCTCAAGTTTGATGTTGCTTTGACAATCACACCTCAGAGATTTAAAACTCTTACACATCATATGTCATCATATTCTCACATTATACATGAGTGATTCCCTTATGCTATCCAAGTAACACACCTAACTACTCATATACCCTATGGGTCAATTAACTAAAAATATTAAGTGAAATAAAGTTCTAAAATTCACAGTGAAAACTGTACATTTCTGTCTGGGGGAAAAAAAAAAATCAGCCAGCTCCATTATTTTGTTCCTTATTATTAAATAAAAGCATACTATGCAAAGGATGTATAACCAAAATCGCATACCAAGAAGGTAAAGTCTCACTTTTATTTTCACCATTAAAAAATGTCTATGTACTTTAACGAAAAATGAAGACAAACCTTTCTTAAATTGGACACCAATGTGATGGCCAATATTAAGACAACTCCCTTTTGTACTAAGTATTTCGCAGCTGTCTTTTGCTATGGCTTTCTATTTACACACTAACGTTCAAGTTCTCACTGTTAGAGAAACAATCTAACATTTAATCTACCCAAAATACTGGTTTAGAAATGAAATATATCTAAAGTTTGTTAAGCCTCAGAATGACTTAAGAAATAAAGCTGCTAAGTTATTTTTGCTAGGGTTTTGTAAAAATAGGCTGACAAACACCTGCACTGCAAGGAACAAGACAGCTTTTCCTGCAGAAAATGGAAATCATGCATCGGCTTGTTCAACCCACAGTTCTATCAGACTGACCCAACTATATTTGACCTTACTCTTGCCCTTAGAGATACATTTGAGGTCCCTTTGATTTCTGTATTTCTCAAGTTTTACAATAGTTCACCTCCCAAATATGTCCAAAATTACTAACTCTTAAGCATTAATATACAGTCAGTTTGCCTCAGATAAATAATTTTCATGATGGGTGTGCAGAAAAGATTTGAAATTAAAAAGCAGTAAGATTTCAAATTATACTACTATCAAACATGAGGTTGCTGTCCCACCTTTCCAATACCCATCCTGCCACTACAGGCACCCACTGGAGGCTTAGAAAGACTTGACAGTGGTGATGCCATGCACATCTGCTGGCGGAAGATAATGAAAAATAAAGAATGCAACAAGCTAAGGGGACTACATGCAATTTCAGCCACATGCAGGCAAGGCCAGCAACACCCTTCCACCAGTTCCGCTCGAGCATGTGTGCACTTTGGCACTGGGGCAAGGAAGGAAGGACCCACACAGGGATGGCCTGCAACGGCAGAAAGCATTCCTCACAGCCTTCTAGGAGAAGGGACAAAGGCCTCCCTTCTTTACAGTAGGAACTGGGATACCATCTCTGTGCCCCATCCCTGGCCATCTTCAAGGCCTGGTTGGATGGGGCTTGGAACAACGTCGTCTAGTGGAAGGTGTCCCTGCCCATGGCAGGGGGGTTGGAACTAGATGGACTTTAAGGTCCCTTCCAACCCAAACCGATCTCTGAGGTGCCTTGCTATTAACTAGCTGGCTGTAGATTTTAAACTGGTTTATATCCACAGTACCAGAATTACAACAGAAGTGGTCCTATTAAGGAGGAAGTTATCTAATTAGTGTTCCCTAAAGTTGCATTGTCATTTAATAAAACATCCCCACCTTTGGGGGGCAGAACCAAGCCTAAAAGGCATACCAAATTGCAACTGAAATAAAGTGCCCTACAGGTAATAATCAGATGCAAAACTGACACTTAAATAACAAGAGGAACATGGGGAAGAAAAAGGACAAAAGGCACAGAAAAGGCATTTCCAAATGTAAAATTAGGCTTTCTGAAACTCTTCTTTGATCAGGACCTTCCAGCATTATATACATAATAATCCAAGAATTAAGTCAAACATTTTTTTTCTCCCCTTGAAGGAACTGCCACTAAAGAGTATTGTTTACAGATTTTATTTGACACAAAATGTTCCAGCTACATCTGGAATCAAGTATTCTTCCACTTCAGATCTTACAAAACTACGTATTATCTCTTACATCCTTTTGCTAATTAGTTTTCCAAATGTGTCAATCAGTGAAGATGTTACCACATACAAAGATACATCATGAAGAGATTTTTGCACTCCAAAAACTGAAGACCAGTTGGGATGTTGCTTTATCAAGATCAGACATGGTGCACATTTTTTTCAGTATTATACATGACTTGTCAAAAATTCTGATCCTTCAACACACCACATTTTATTCTCAGGCTACATGTGAGTTTGATCGCCACCTAGCTCTTCCCCTGGATGTTTTGGGGTTTTTTTTCCTAAGCATCCAGGGATTTTGCACATTAAGGGAAGAGCAGACCACCAGCCAAACTTAACACAGTCCCTTAGCATTATTTCTCCTTTCTCTGCCTTATAACACAGATTCAGGTTTTGACTTTGTAGAAGTCTATTAACTTATTGAGGCTATTTGGCTTTGGTAGGAACTGGCAGACAAAGTTGCTGCTCGTGCTGTTTTATTCTCCTATGAAAAGTTGGGTTTCTGTTTAAGAAGGAATTTTTTTTCCTTTTAGGCATCGTTTTTACATTTACTCATTTTCTATGCTCTGGAATTCCATTCCCTAACCACAATCTTTGTGAAGCAGCTTTGTTCTCAGCTCTTATCTACATCTTCCAAGATCATTACAACTGTAGTGGTAATTCAACAGCCAAAAGTCAGTGTGCAGCATAATGAAGTCTTGAGCCACTAACTGCTCCTTCCCCGATCGGAATTTAGCTTTGAACTGGCATGAGGAGGTGGCAACACAAACATACTCTGTATCAGACAGAGTCTGGGCATCATCTTCATGTTCAACTACAGAAGAAATCATAGTAATATGGCCTGAAGGTGATAAATTAATTTTGGCTAGGTTCCTGTCTGGGAGGAAAGAACAATTTTCCTAATGAGATAAAGATGAAGGAAGACAAGGACCTTAAGGCAACTGGAATTCTAGTCTGAGAGAGGCCCTAATAAATCAGGTTGTGCTTCTCTTTGTTTAAAGAAATACCTGTTAGGGGATCCAGGGCCTGTTTATTTTTTTCTGACAAACCTGATTTCCTTGGTAATGTACAAACTTAGAATCATAACTTGAAATGAGAATAAAAGCAGGTGGTCAAGTTTTGTCATGTAAAATACATAAACATAAATCCAATTGATGGGACTCAATTTCCATAGATCTCCCGCTACCTGGAAACTTCTATTTCCATACCCAAAGTATCCACACCCAAATGAGCAAATTTGATTGGAAAACTTGCACTAGAAAAACTAGAACACTAATATTCTCAAACATGCGCATGAAGTACCAAGAGGCCAAGTGGAAGGGATCCAAAATCCCATGGACTGTAGAAGACCCAATCCCTTCACACAGTGCTCTTGATGGGGTGGGGAGGAGGGCACACACTCCAGACTTGGAGAAAGCTCATACTATAAGCAGTGGATTTAACACATCACCACTTCACCTTTCTCTAGCACTACCAACTGTCATTGCTGATAGCAGCACCAGCGCCAGCCCAAGGGGGTCAGTCAGTCTCCTGTGCCACAGTTCCATTATAAAAGCTACAGCCTTTTACCAGTCTTTTAGGAACTATTTCTCTGAAAATTTTCATATAACCCATTCAGACATCAACAAATAATGCAATTGGGTGTTTACTTGTAGAAGTGGATCTAGTGGATCAAGCAGCTTCCCTGAAAGAGCTAAGAACATGGTACTTACCCTGCTCTGTTTCCATGCAAAGTGAGTGACGCCAGCTTCAGACACTGAGGCAGTAGGGAACTGCTGCAATACCTTCATTGCAACATTTGACTGATACCCTCCTCCCAGAATCATATAACCTCCACCAACTCTGTGCCTTTTTGCTTTAGATGTATGCTTGTACAATGTGCACATGGTCCATAGTAGATGGTATGCATCTAAATGGATACCTTCTAGCCACAGCAATGCAAGTTCCTAATACTTATGAATTGACAGTACACTTCAAATAAAAAATACCATTTTGGAATAGATTTTTTTTAAAAACTTTGTTTAAAAAAACCCAACCAACTTCCCAGAGTGCTGACATAGCATTTCAAGTTTTTTGTTAAAACTTTCCTTTAAAAGCAAGGGCCAACAAAAATCTGTACCACTTTTAATTGTTACTACCATCATTATGGTTATAAATAAAAGCAGTGGGTCTCCACAAGTAAGGAAATCAAATATGCTTCAGATTGAAGCTCCTCTTTTTGACAGATGACCACCCCCTAATTTATTGTTGCCATCATTAAAACACATTTTTACTGAAATACGGATACATATGTTAAAGAAATCTACAGTATTTCAGCCCTTTCATTTAATTTTACTCAAAACCTGTGGTACAGTTCAAACCAAAAGATTAATTAATGTAAGGTCATTTTACCGATGTTTTGCAGTTAGCAGGCAACGTGAGTATATTTCATAGTCCAAGGAAATACAAATAGGGCTTGCAAAAGCAGTACTGAGTGCTCCCTTAACTGACTGAAATTTTGAACTGTGGTCTTTAATAACAAAACAGGTATAAACTTCTTATAAACTTTTCATAGCACCTTTTTTTGTCATGCCACCTTTAGCAGCAGCACTAAAGGGACAGAATGCAATTAGCAGCCTAGAATCCATCATCACATGCTTATCTGAAAGCACAAATCCA
Organism: Eurypyga helias; assembly: GCF_000690775.1. Classification (NCBI taxonomy): domain Eukaryota; kingdom Metazoa; phylum Chordata; class Aves; order Eurypygiformes; family Eurypygidae; genus Eurypyga; species Eurypyga helias. Next base: position 76,112 of record NW_010250710.1, on the reverse strand, counting down.
GACAGTTCTGTGCTTTCTGTCCTGAATTCTGTTCCAGCCTTTCAAATTTACTCATATTCTATAGTTACAAAAACAGAGAAAAGTACATGCTGAATTTTTTTTTTTTTACTTCTCTATTTGGTGGAACTTAAGCATGCACAGAAATGCTTTCCTGAATCGATGCCAGCATGCTATAAAATGACAATAACTTATGTACCACTTCTCAATACCATTCACTTTGTCAAGACACTTTGAAGGTGAAAGTTACTTCTCAGAAATAACCTTACAAACATGTATAGAAATAAGAATTGTCAAACATTTTCCAATTCAGCTTCAGGAAAAGAAAAACTTGAAAACACATGCTTTTATTACAAACTTCAAGGAATGCACCTAATAGTGCAAATTAATGGCTTCTAAATGGAGGATCAATATTTCATTGTATTTTACACAAAGAGCTAAAACCCCATTGCTGTAACAATACAAAAATGAGAAAGCTCTACAGATCAGGTTACCTGTCTGATTTGATGTTTTTAATAGACTATACATCTGGCTACAGACATTTCAAGAGTCTCAATCACAACCATTAAAAGTAGAGATTTTAAAAAGAGGCAGTCTATGACTTCGAAGTATTTACCACCATTCTATCAACACTACAAATGTCTTTTAAGGAAGACTTAACTAATTGAAAATTATAAAGCAGCATTTTGGTGTTGTTCTATATCATGATAGATTACTTAGATTAAACGATACGTATTATCTTACCTGATACATTCCAACTCCTATGTGTTTGGGTTCAATTTTCACTAGCTCAGCTAATGGGTCTTGGACGCGTCTAGCTATAGAAACTGAAAAATAGAATGAGGAAAAACACTATGGGTTTAATCTGAAAAATCAGAATCATGTAATTGCCTGACTTTTTTAATCTTCTACATTTTTAATCTCTCTTTTTTTTACCTAGAAATAATCAGTAATGTAGCAGAACCTTTTTTCACTCTTTGACCCAAGACATGAAATGTACATTAATCAACCTTTTTGAGTAATTCAAGCAAAGACCTAAGGAGATTTTAAACTGTAACCATGATATTAAAAAAAGGTTTTTTCAGGCCATTGAGTTAATAAATAGAACTGTGTACACTAAATGTTTCCTTTGTAACCAGACTAAATGCACATGTAACATTTAAGATTATACCCTGAAATATCTTTTAACCTTAAATCACAGATATGTAGAATATGTAGAAACAAATAAACAATTAAAAGAGAATGGAGTAATTATTCACAGATGTCTAAGATAGTATTTCCTACAGTATGTATATTATATATTTAATATAAATATTAGACTTATGTAAATATATAATATTCATATTAATGTTACATATTTACATAATTCAACCATAAAATTCAGTATTCACTTTGAAGGCGGTTCTTGGACTTCACTAACCTACACTGCATACCAAAACACAACAATATCATTATGATCACATTTGGGAAAAAAAAAGGCAGTTTCTAGCATGTCTAGTGCCATTAAGAGCAAATGGGAAAAACCTTTGGTCTTCTAAATCCAAATGCACTTTCACAGAATCACAGAATTGTTCAGGTTGGACAGACCTTGAGGACAGACATCTTCTTGTCTAACACCTTTGCTGAAACAGGATCAGCTAAGAGCAGGTTGCCCAGGATCATGTCCAGTCGAGTCCTGAATACCGCTGTGGATGGAGACTTCATAACCTGACTGGGAATCCATTCCACTATTTGACCATCCTGACAGTAAATAAGTGTTTTCTCATGTTCAGTGGAATTTGCTGTGTTTCAATCTGTACCCACAGCCTCGTCCTGACAGTGGGCACTACAGAGAAGAGTCTGCCTCTCTTCATTACCTTCCATCAGGTATTTATATACATTCACAAGAACCCTGAGCTCCCTCTTCTCCAGTTCAAGTGCTCACAGTTCACTTGGTTTCTCCTTGTTTGAAAGGTGCTCCAGGTCCTTAATCATCTTTGCAGCCCTAATTTAAATAGGAACTACCACTACTTCACAGCATTTCAGAAAAGAACTTGACTAAACATTGGTACTTCAAGCCAAAACAGTAGACAGACCAAACTGTTATTGGCTGGTAAACCCCCAAAAGCCACAACTGTGGCGTATTGATTAAATGCAGCATTAGAGTTTTTACTTTTAAAGATTTGCACTGCTAAATGCACAGTTAACATGAAGTTCACCACTCAGTCATGCAAGACTTATCATACCCTTTATTATCCATCTTAAGATATGCTGACAATGGCAGTTTGCCTTTGAATTCAGGACTCCTCTAACCGAGAAGCAGGCCTATCAGATGTCACCAGCACAGTGCTTTCTGAGCCTGGCTAGCAATCACATACGCCTTCTTGTAGAGAAGAAAAAAACCAAAAACCAACCAATCACAAAAGGTTAACCAGTGTAAGTACACTGGTCATCGCTTATGCATCTACAGCTTACTGCAGAAAGGCTTTCCTGTAACAATAATTCATATTAATTACTTCAAAATAGTAGTGGTACCTATCACCAGTCACCTAAGAAACAAAAGTGGAACAAAACAACAATGAAAGTATTATTGATCCAAACCAGGAAATGTTTAAAACTAAGTATTTTTTCTGAATGCATTTATGTTTAAGTACTATAGTTGTGTTAAAGCAAGCTTTCTTGAACTCTACTTGTTTAATAGCTATACTATGTTTGAGAATTTTCTTTTAGTTCCACCTAATGGCAAAAGTTATATTTTATTTGCTCTCAGCTTATCTATCTCTCACAGTCCACATCTCCTTCCATTACATCTTTTAAAAATAGACAACTACATGGATAGGTCAGTACAGGAATTTTCCAAGCATAACCTTCTCTCGGGAACCTTCAATTACAAAGTAAAATTTAGACTCCTCTTGTCATAATAGCTAGGTTGACAGTGCCGTCATATCCCTAGGAGGCTTCCAGCAGAGGCGTAGGACCTGATCCAGCAAAGCACTTCAGCACAGATGCATGTTGGTATTCCCACCGGAACCAGCAAAACTATTCACGTGCATAAAGTTACATAGACATTTAAGTGCTTTCCTGGATCAGGCCTCACAGTTACAATATTGAGGCGTGAAGAGCAACTAACAGTGAGTTATATGATTTAAGGGATGCAGCTCCAAAGGCCAATACCAGCAGGACAGCTGACCTTCAGAATTCCCACTAAAGCCCCAATTTTATCCAGAACTTTTCAAATTCAAAATACAAGGGAACACAACAGGGAAAACGCAGGAGTGGTCCACATTCTATGTAGGCAAAAATTCAGTCAAGATTCACATCTACTGCCTCTTGTACAGGCAAACCCGCTACTTCATTACAGTACTAGCATGCTGCAAGAGACATATTTTTAGGGGGCAATGGGGGTCCGCTCTGGTGATTTGATCCATGTGGCTGGAGTCTTACACTACAAGCAGAGTATTACTGAAATCATGAGGGCCTGTGCAAAGTCTGACACCAGAGAGACAGTAAAACGTGATGGTCTTCCACTTTCCACTTAAAAATTACACCAATACATTTCTAAGTTGGTTTTGTGGTTTGGTTTTTTTTTGTTGTTGTTTTTTTATATATATTAAAACTACTTTACCTTAATGTAGGTATTGCCTAAACCTATTTGTTTATATGCTTAAAGTAGATATCAGGAATGGCTAGAAACCATGCACTTTTACATGACTGACAATGAAACAGGTAATGCATTCTCACTTCCACAGTTCACTTCATGCTTCATTTTTGCTCAAGCAAATTCAAATTAAATAGTATGATTGCATGCAGGACAAAACCAGAAAATAGCTTTCTCAAAAGCAATCAGCAGGGCCAAACATGAAATGTTTGGGATGTCATTATTAAAATGCTGGTTTAAGTAAAATGTGAAAAACCACCTATTCATAAATGTTAAGCAGGGTGTTAAGACCAGGATGACATAGCCTTCCACAGGAAATTCACTACAGGAATTGCACACCCAATATGTGCAAAGGTTTAAGTGGTCAATTAAGAAGAAAAACTTACTGGAATACTTGGAACAACAGTAACATTGTGCTGCCACACAGAAAACCCAGATAAAATGTTAAGGCTTGCAAGGATAGGATGGCCTAGGTGGTCTTCTCACTTTCACGCAGATGAACTTCTCCAAATGCAATGAGAAATAAACAAGGTTACAGAAAGCTTATCTACTGAAATACTGTCTTGTCATTTCTGTGATTTTTTAAGAAAGGCAATTTAATTGTTTGGCGGTCTCGATTCACTTCATATTTGGGTTATTTGACAAGACAAACCCACCAGATACAGTATTTTTGCCTGTCAGCAATGAATTGCTGTGACATTGCGGGGAGTGAAAAGCCTCCATAAGAATTGCTTGCACAAGAAGTCAGCCTCAGTCTCCAATCTTCACAGAAATTCATAGAATAGCATTAAAACATTGTGTTTCCTAATGGCTAATGAACAGATGTGCCCTCATGAACTTGCAAACATAATTATCTGGCTACTCTTGTCTTAAAAGGATGAAATCTCCCCTAATTCCAAACTGACAAACTTAAAATTAAGACTATTTTCCTCACACATCCATGCATAACTTCATTTTTTACTAGTACTTTCTACAGCAAATGATATAATTTTTCACAGGGATTTAGAAGGAGAGTTTCTACTCCGGAATACTGATAATAGTTTTCAGGCTAAATCTTTTCTGATAAAAGATGGGGGAAAAAAAAGCACCCACTCTCAGAGAGGGACAAAACCAATATAGCAGGCTGCCAACTATTTTTCTCTAGGTGGTATCTATACAAGCTGATCAACTGCCAGACCTAAAAAACGCAGTATTAGTGCTAACTTAATTAGGCTACCTGCCTCCCTTCAGCAATGGAACAGATCTAAAGCTGTCATTATAGCCCGAATCAGACATGCACACTATTTAGAGTACACCAGCAGCTTGTCAACAACAAAACAGATTTTATTATCAATAGTTTCAAGTGCCATGCCTGCTTGAGGGGCAGCCTGCCAGTTTCTGCCTTCAGACACTCACTTATTAAGATGTTCTCCTTTTGCACTGCTCTGTGTAACAGCCACGCCATAAAGCAAAAACTTAATGGCTGTACATAGGGAAGGAGTGAAAATGAACATGCTATGTTCTGCCAAATACAACGTGAAAGCCTGCTAGGAATGATTACGGATGGAAGAAAAATATTTCTATGTCTTTCAGTGACAGTGGCATTTAAATGTTGCCACTGCAAGCAGAAAAACATTTTTGGCCAAAAGTCAAAGATGATGATATTCTTTCCTTTAAACAGACGGGTCTTTACACAGGAATAAAGATGTGTCCTAGTCAATAACTGACAGTTTAGCTACTTCATATGAGTGGGAGCATTTGTTTGTGTTTTGAAACACCGTGAAGCTCCCAGATGTGAAGGCAGTGTCTTACAAGCATTTTACAAATAAATATATGGCAACCACAAGGTATTAGGCTATGATTAGTTCAACCTCAATTTTGTCATAAATGAGAACATTCTGTATTTTTCTTATAAAAGCCTCAGCATTTTGTTCTTGCTGAGGCATGCTACTATAACACCAAAGTAACTCACCCCCCCTCCTATTTTAAATAAACCTTTACACTGTAGAAGTCTGGGTTGAAGCTTCAATGTCAAAGAAATAAAAAAATAGTATCTTAAGGTAATCACAGACTTAACTCACAAATGCATATGTAATTACTGTCAATATATCATACCAGAGAAGATATGGAAACATTACAACTTACTTAAATCCTTTTATAAAGCCTATTATTGTGTTCAAGATCATACAAGATCAATTAGTCTCCATAAGTATCTGCAATAATGTTTATTCAGTGATCGATTGTTCAGGTTTCCTGAGTCCTGGAAGCTTTCTATCCTGTTGACCTGAATTTCACCCTCCTTGCAAAGGATACAGTGAAACGTACAGTAGTCTTTTCATTAAGCATTCTTTCTCAGTAGGTCAGGATTTGTGACACAGTTTTGGATCCTCATATATCTTCTTGGTGGGTTTAAAGTATGCAATTTATTTTAAGCAACTGCTCAACAGCTGCATTTCGTCCAAAATTTTTCTGTGGCAAGTGAGCAGGTTTTTGTTTTAAAAAGGTTACATTTTAGTTTACTTTTAACTCCACATAAAACTGATAATGTTATTTGCCCAAGATGAATGAAATAATGAATGACAATGTTCTATTTATTTACTACACAAATCTTAAAAAGAAATGGCCTGAATACAAGAAGGAAGTAAAAAAATACATGGAAAGAGAAAACCTCGACAAGTGCATATTACAATGCAGCTTTTTAAAATATTTGAAAAATATTTTTCAGTATTTCTTAGAATCACTCTTCGAGTCTTACTAATTTCCCTATGACAGGATAGTAGCACTTTTATCCAAGGTGAGAAGGGAGACATATATTCATTTAATTGAAGCCTGATGTGTTTTTTATGTCACAGAAATGAGTTAGTCTTACAGGATAGTATAAATTCAGAAAACTTTCTCCATCTGCTCAGCTTAAAGGGTAGACATCATCAGTATGCTTTTCACATTCAGACTGCTGGTACTAATTTTAACTGTATCACCATGCCATTGATTACTATTACTACTAAAAAGTGAAAGATTACTTGAAGTTCTATACCTACAAGAGTTACTCTTTTACCTCAACAACAAAAATTAACCTTTCCTAAGTGACCAAAATGCCCCAGTAATGTCCTGGTTACAGTAAGAAAAAGCAGTTTTGGAGAGTAAGGCATCATACTGCTATTTTAAAAGCAAAGCAAAACTCCTCAAGTTGAAGAGCATCCTTGTACTCATTGTTCCTCTGGCTCAATGCTTCAAAGCAGCAGCAAAGCCTTCTAAGGAAAATACACAGACACACACATGCACAGAGTTACATCCTGAGGGAGGGAAATAAATCATTTTCATAACTTTTATGCCAAGGAAATTGCCTCTACCAGAGCCTGGACTAGTGCTCTGCTCTTGTGATCACTTTTAGACAGAAATGGTGGGATATTTTCAGTTTGTTCAGAAGAGTAGAAAATGATGCTTTGTAAATCATCTGCTGATCTCTGGTCCACCTGGGATATAAGAAATGGCTAAATGATAGGAAGGCAAATCGAGTATCACATCTTTCCACAAAGCATGCAAAGATTACACATCAGCTGCAAACATGAACATGTGCACAGAGAACGATGCTCAGTTAAAAGCTACACTATGGTAACTCCTAGCCCAGTAAAAATACTGATCCAAAGCAGCCAGACAGGAGTTTTCATCCTGCTCAGAAAGATCTCCTGTTTTAATTCTGTAACAAGGCAGAAGCCTAGGGGAAATCTTGCAGATTACAGAAGATCAAACTCCTCCAGTCCAGTCTACTACTATACTCCGCAGCTTCAGAGGAAATTCAGTGCCGACAAGCAGGATGACAAAGATTACATACCACCTCACATATGCCATGAGATTTGTCTAGAACAAGAAAGTAAAGGCTGCAAACACCTTTAACATCTGTGTAACAACTCATTCAGCATTGTGCCACTTGTTTTGTGCAATTCAAGTCCATTTTTCTCTCTTTCAAAGTCCTGATGCAGGCATCCTGGCCCATGCGTAACTGTACAAGGCTCAGTTATTTCTGGACTATCTATAATTAGGGACTGTTTTTTGATGTTACCCACAGATCACCTATAACTTCTGTTTAAATTGTAGAGCCCAGCCCACACCTTAAGACAAGCTTCTGCTCATTAGTAGGAAATGGGTCCTACAGGCAGAAAAGAGCAGGCCCCTCTATCTATTACTGCTGTTTACCACACTTTTTTTCCTATCCACTCCATCTTTTCCCTTCCAACAAAGTCATTAAACTCATTCTTAAATGCTCCAAAACACAGCAGATGAAAGACAGCATAAAATTTCATTATGCACTGCTGTAACTGCACACAATCAAACTAAACGGGCTGGCAAAATGTTTTAATGCACAAGCACTTCACACTGACTTTACTTTCGCCTAGCTCAATCTGAAAACTTGTGGAACTTGCACGAATCCTCTACAATTAGCTGTAGAAGGAGGGTTCCACTCAGAAAGCAGTGCAAATGCTTCAACCATAAGACTTCTGTCCAATAAAGTTTTTGAAAAATGACCTTCTCTGAGTAGCCAAGGGGAAGTAGTGCTCTTTTAAGAAGATGAAGAAATTAGCTCAAGTAGACATCAAGGCACTATGTCCCACACATCTAATCATCAAATTGTTTTACTTTCCTTAAGATAAAGTCAAAAGAAATTACATTTTTACCAATCTCTACCCTCTACTTGCTGGCCAGTATGACAGCTCTGAACTGTATGTCTCTATCTTTAACAGCACCCCAGGGAATAAAACCCTGTAGCATGACAGTCTTAAAGTCCTAACAAGCCCCCGAAGCCTATACAGCTTTCTTTTGCAAGGAAAAGTGCAAGTGGTATACTGAACTTTGAGTGTACAATAATCCCACGTATTCTGCCCTGTGGAGAGGAGACAAGCAGATGGGATTTGACAACGTTAAGGCAGGCTGTGCTGTGTGACCTTTTGCTCTCTCACATTCTTCTCCATCCTCAGAAATCACCCTTTAGAAGCAACACAGTTTTTATACTGGATCATACCTGTACATACAGCATGACACATCCGTGCCCTGTTAATATTCCAAATCTTTGCAAAAAAGCATGTTTAGGGAACATCCTATCTATCTACACTCCTTGCTTTCCTAACTGGGTGAACACAACTGTAGTCTTGACAGAAGTCTCCATGTCCTGCATGTCCAAGAGGAAAATGAACATTTCTTGGAGTTCCTGCATTAGATAAGCCCAAGTACATTGCTCTTGTTTCATTATCTGAAGACATAATTGCAAATTAAAAACCAAATGCATATGATTGCATTAAGGGATGGGAAAAAATCGGATAAGCTTAGTGTAAGAACTCCTCTCACAAGTGACTACACAGATATGATGTTTGAAAATACATAGCCTCCTTCCCCACCCATCCTGTGTTTAAAGAATACTACATATTCAGGTTTATCTGCATTTTTATAAATCAATGCAATGAAACGCATTAGATTTTTATTTTGCTTTTTAAATAGTGCAAGAAAGAAGAGCTTCATATTTGTTAGAGCAGTCATCTCAAAAGGAAAAGTAATCCATCAATTTAATGAAATGAAGGCTTTTCTCATTTATTATAGCTGAGCTTATTTTGAAACCAGGGTAAAATCCCAGCATGACTACTGCCTCAGCAATTCTCCACCAAGGGACCCCTGTTTCACCAGAATTCAGCAGTTGGCTCTGTATCTTACAGTTAACTGTAAGATAAGTTAACTGTTAATAAGCAACATTGATTTCTTCATGGTATCCACTTCAAGTGGAAAGGCAGCAGAAGAAAAAAAAAACAAAACCAAAAACTTCTGATGTGAGCACATGCCAAAGAACAGGTACAACCTTTATCCTCCTTGTGCTAAAGGCAACAACAAGACTACCACTAGAGCTGACAATACCTTAAAGTGTTTCCAGGCATCCAGGAATTACATGAAGTCCATATTTCTGTGTGTCAATCCTTCGACACAAGTCATATATTCTTACACATTCAATGTACTTCACCTGTCACTCCAGTCTTCCTATTTTGTCTACCCAAACTTGTTGAAGCCAACAAGGATTTGCAACAACAAAGGAACTGTAGAAGTGGAGAAGCCCTATCTGACAGAAAAACCAGAAAGCATAGCAGTGCCTTTGCAATGCTACCTGCACAGGCTCATTCTATTTCTCATAGCAGAAGCTTCATCTTCATTAAGAACACAGGTTCTGCACAACAAAAATAAACTACACAGCGTAGAGGTAAAACAAAAGATATCAACCTTCGGAAAACCATCTAATTATAGAGTTCAGAGGCCTGCTGACAGCAACTGTAAACAGGCTGACAGTGATTGTCCCGAATCCATCCGTTTTGAGGGAAAAACGCTTGTCACCACAGACTTAAGCTTTTCTTTTATTCATGCAAGAATACCACATCAAGACAGACTTCTCAATCACTCTGATAATGAAAGCCAACTAATGGCAATGAGAATTACTGATAAACTTGCAAGGCAAAGTAACTGTTCAGTACAACTTAGAACTACTTCAAAGGGAAACTTGCATCCAGGCCTACCGTGGAAAAAAAAAGCACAAGCAAATCTCAACCAGAGACCAAGAGTAATCCAGAAGATCTTATGGACAAGTTACAGGAAAAAACTCCTACCTGAAGTTGCCATTAAGAAAAGTTAACTGAAGGTTGACTATTAAGTGTTACACTGATGGTAGCTTGGGGGGGGGGGGGAAGCAGGACATTCAAGTAAATATGAATCTGATGGCTTTAAGAAAAATCCACCAAGTTAAACATTTGATGTCTTCTCCAAGAGGGTGACCAGAGGACACATGCTGGGGCAGAAATGTAACTGCAGTCACTCACCCAACCTCACAGCTCCCTCACTGCCATTCCACTAACACTAGAGCAGGCAGTCACAAGGCCTAGAATTAAGCTTCACCAAGGTGACCAACAATTCCAGCTTGCTAGGCACTCTTTTTAAGGTGTCCATTCTCCCCTACAAAAATTCCCACCACCAATCTTCAGCCTGTCCTGAGGCACAGTTTTTGGAAGGAAAATTCAAGGAAGCTTCACATTCCCTTCTCCATCAGGCTGCAACCCTATTCCAAGTTCACACAAAAACCTCTGTTACTGAACTCCAGTGGGCTCATTCTCTAGGTAGAGCCTTCCTAATCTGCTGCAGCCAAAGTTCCTCAGCCTATCAAGTAGGAAATCCCTTCATTGCTATGGCTTATAAGCCTCTGATCTCCTAATTCTGTGAGGCTGAGAAATAGCTGTTCTCATTAATCCTACAATGACTGTCAGACAGGGCTATCTACTTCCTCAGTCTACCCAAACACAACTAACTAGGTTTCATCAAGTTCTCTATTATCTACTTCTTTGAGACTAACTCCAGAAGATTTTATAGGACTTGGAGTAGTAGTGCTGAAGCTTGTGCACTTCCATGAAATATTCACACTTGGTGCTTTAAAAATTTTGAAGAACCTGGTTCAATGTAAAGAATTGATATTAGGAGCTGATATTGCTTAGTGCCAGAAGAGGTAGCCATCTCTGGATCTCTTAAAATTGGAGATACCCTATTCCATTCACTACACTGCAGATACCAGCAAATTTTTCCAATAAATAAGCTTCTTCCCCCCCCCCCCCCCCAAACAATTGCAATGTTGGCTAAAAGTGCTGTATGAATGACTATAAAGACTTTCCACTATAGTTTGTACATACACCATTAGTTTATAATGAGACCTTTCTTAATCATTCATTGCAAATTCATGTCATCTATGACCTCCAAAGACATCTCAAAGGGGGGAAAAAAAAAACAACTAGTTGAGTTCTTGGCTTAACTAATATTGTTAATTAACACACCCAAGAACTGCTAAATGTGTCTAGTTTTCCCCTATTTACAACACTCAAATGAGTAATTAATAAGGTAATATTTTTATCAGTATTGTCTATTTGTGTGAAAACTTACAGTACTGCAAATATGACAGATACCATATGATGTGAAAGTTCTTATAATATGCATTATTTCCTATTTCACATGTATGTACCTGATGGGCAAACATCAGCCTACCTGTGTAATTCAAAAAACCCAAAAGTTTGTGTTGAGAAAAATGTTGAAGTGGCAAACTGCATTAAGATCACAGATATCTCACGTCAGTTGTACCTTTTATTTTAACTATAAATGTCACACTTCATCATGCAGCTGTCAGCTTCCTTTAATGTACTAAATGCTATCATGTAAGCATGGAACCTGACATGATGTAACACAACAATTAAAATAAAAAGCAAGTCAGCTTTGACACCACGTCACTTTTCTGTTTGCTACAAATTAAAGGAAAAATCAGAAGTACAAAATTAAAAGCTAGTCAAGAAAAATGTTTTCAAAAAACCCAAACATCAGTTAATGTTTCCCTCTAATCTTGTCATGTTTTTACATTCAGCTTTAAAAAAAAAGGGTCCATGGCTTAAGCACAGTTAATTAAAAATTGACACCAAAACACATCAAGAAAGTCTAAAATTTCTAGAAAAACTATTGTAATACACTTATAGCTGTCAGTTCTGTAAGAGCTGACATCTACAGGATTAAGCACTTTTCACTTTCTATTCAACCCTTTTTCAACTTGTACCTACTCTGCAGTACTGCTGCTGCACGTTAAAATTTCTGATGCTTTTCAAGCCACATGCAACAGCATTTAAGTTATGCCTGAAGCAATTCCGAGTAATAATTGAGAATTTATGAACACTAGATAATTAATACTGAAATTGGTCATGTTTTACCAATTTGATTTTCATTTACCGGATTTGCTACACAACACTAAGTAAAAGTGTCTGAAATGTTCAAAAATCAAATTTGGAAAAAAGGAAAATTATTTACCTCTGATAAAGTATATTGTTAATAATTAGATTTCCTCGTTTACAGTGTTTTTCTGTTTATTTACATAAACTCTAAACCCACATTTAATGTACCAGCAACAAACTCTGGCCCAAGGGAAAGTTAGTGGCATCTGTCACAAATACAGAAGTGTCACATGCCTAATATTCACTCTGTTCATACCATGACACATTCTAAGTCTGTGGCCCAGGGAAGAAATAACCACAATGGAGTTCATTTGCAGGCAGGGAGCAGACAGTCAAACAAAAAGCAGCTAGAGGTCTGTCCAGCAAAGGGAAGGGAAAATACAGACATTTAAATAATGTTCCTGTAAAAACATTCACTTGAAACACTGGGTTAACACAAATCCCTTTTTTCCTTCGAGGAAAAAAGAGGAAAGGGAAACATGGGGAATGCTGGAGAGTTTTACCCCCAAATACCCCTTAACTTCAAAACTGTTTTCTGCTGATCTACTTCCACACCTTTCTGAGGATTTCCAGGCCAGTAACCTGGTAAAGTAACAATAAAATAAAGAACAGTAGCATTTTGGCTGGAAAGCATTTACATATGAGTTACTGTGTTTTCAAGTGTGCTTTATTTGACTGAGTACAACAGCAAATGGCAAGAAAACCAGGAAAAAAAAATTGAGGGAGATTAAAACAAATACAAAAATAATGACAAAAAAGAATACACAAATGAAATAATCCAAAATAATCATAGACCTGACCTTACAGCTGTCTCCTGACAAACCAAATCTATGAGTAAAATTTGGACACCAATGAAACTGCTAGGAATCTGATCTTAGAGACTAGTCTTTTACCAAACACTGAAAAATAAGTGACAGCACTTGCAGATTTCTAAGAACCTGGGCTGTATTATACCTCAGTGACATTTATGCTAAAATAGTGTTTGTTTCGTTTTTTTAAACTACAACTAAACAGTATTTCTTGAGGACTGTATTCAGCTACATTAAGATTTCAAAGTCGCCACAGTTCAGGCAAAGAAAGTGCCATCGTCATTCTTCAGGATGAATGCATACCTTTAAGTTTTCTTACAGTATTCCCAGCCTTTGAAATGCTTTATTATTGCTAGACATATTTGTGTACATACAAGAAGAAACAATTCAGTGGTTACACTAGTCCCCATAAATTTTCCTGTACCAGCCTACTGAACGAATACATCCACAAAGACCTTGACATCACAGACCTTAGTAGAAGACAATGGAATTTGCATACCTAGGACTTCAAACGTGAATGAATGAAGTAGTAAAGTTTGGAAACAAAACATCCAAACCCTTAATGTCTTTTACTTTAGACTATTATTATACTTAATATTATAAACAACACAGCCTGAGCATTAACCTCCATGTTGAAACGCTGATAAAATGAATTACGCTGCATACCTGCGCTTCTTAGGTTAGGGTCCAGGTCTGGCATTTCCTTGCACGCTTCTGGACTGACGCTGTAGATAGATGCTCCTGCTTCGCTGACAATGCTGAAAAATAAGTTACAAATAAAAAAAATACACAACTAAACAACATAACTGAAAGTCTTCACAAGTGACTTCATTGAATATTTGGGGTTTTTTTTAAGCCACATTTTAAAAATATTTTGAATCAACTGAATACTTACAAAAGCAAGACAGTACAGACAAAGGAAAACATCTCTGTTTAAACCAAAACACCCCTCCCTGACCTGCAACACCCTTTTTTTTTTTTTCAATTCTGGTCCTATTACAAATACACACAGCACTACAGCCCCTGTAGTAATCTTGCAACAGAGAAATTGAATGCAAGAAACAAGTGTTATCAGCAGTAAACAGGCAAACCACCTTCCGCAACAAAACAAAAACCTACCTGACAGTTTCATTAAAAACACCTAGATTGTGAAGTCTAACATCAATTAAACTATTACATGCACCCAAAGTCATGAGTGTGCAGACACGCTGTCTGAAGCTAACTGCCTGAAATCCTCACAAAAAGCCCAACTTGACACAGACTGAGCTACAGAGCTGCAGCTCCCTTCACAGAGGCATTTAATGCCGACTTCTCCCTGTTCTCACTGCCATCCCCAAAGAAAAACACAGACCGTATGTCTTCAGTAACTTAAACTACAGTTCTTGTATCCACCATGCACCTCAAACTCATGCAGTAATGATGATAAACTCCAATTCAAATAAAAAAACCCCATAATTGCAACACCCTTGAGCGCTCTAAGTTCAGCCCAGGAGAAATCGGCAATCAAGTATTCACAGTTTCAGTTTATTTTCAGCTGTGAAATTTTGACACCGCTGAATCAGTGTATTTCTTCAAATAACTTCAACAGAACTTGAATCTCAGGCTGATAATTAAGGCATCCCACAGCTACTGCACTAGAGAGGAATACTGTCGCTTTCAGAACTGTTTTTACTTTTACTGTTCCACTCTTCAAATTACCTTATCTTTGCCATAAGGAGGGAAACCACAGTCATTAAGAACGAGAACTTTTAATAAAAATCATAACTTGGTTTTACGTTGTTTCAAAATTACGACCATAAATATTTATTTTAAAGAACATTTAGTAGGTCAAATTTTTAAGTAAAGAAACTGATACCTAGAAGCCCCTACCTTTAGAAAAAGCTGGAGAACAGTTTGAGACAAAAAACACATTCCCATTCAATATTCCAAGCGTGTTAAGAGTAAATAGTGTAAAATGCAGATATAAAAAGGTAAGAATTTCTTGCTGTAGTTTTTACAGATTTCCCCTCTCAAAACTAGAATTCAGTTAAGTGCTGTACACACAAGTCAGATTTTATAGTCACTCAAAAGAACATTTCTGTATTACGGACAGACTGGAACTTTCAATCAATACAGAGAATAAACCCCTGCCCTTCTTTGTATTAGAATAACTCCAGACCCATTCAAACTACTGGTTTAAGAGGGGGAAAAAAAGTCGGACCAGTTGAACAAAGTAAAGAAAACGAAACTATTAACATGATCTTTTAAAAAGATTCAGTACTATGGGCATTCCTTCACTGTAAGTGACATGCAGAAAACACTCCCAAAACAAAGTTCAGAAACATGGTCATATCACAAAACCCTAACTGCTGAAAAACAAAGATGCTGACAGAAGCCTCAAACTGGTTTCTCTGATGAACGGGTAGTTTAAAGAACGACCCAGCAGAATGTATTTCTTAACCTGTTCACACCTTATAAAGGCAGCATCTGGCAAGCGCTCCCTTTCTGGAAACTGCTTCTAAAAACCCACACACGTTAGCACGTACTTCTAACAGCTTTTAACGAATCGCTCCTCAATCTTCTTATTCTTTGTATTCTAACGGATCCAGAGGTTATCCTTGCATGCAATTTCTAAGTTTAATACACTGATGTCACACTTTGATAAAAAAAGTGTTTTGCACCCATTTTTACAGTGCTTTATTGTAAACTGTACTAAACCATACAAATGCAGCTTATTGCTTGATCCCTCTCAGTATTTTGTGCAGTGAAAAAAGTGGCATGGATGGAAATTTAAACATACCTGACATTCTACTGTTTCTCATTAATGCTACACTGACAAATTTCAGAAGTGAGCAGAATGACAGAGGACTATCACTCTACAGTAGCATGGGAGTCCTGCCAACTTTTCAGGTAGGTAGTACAAAGCCTCCTTGCTAAAATGAGTAAATAAAATTAAACTCAGGATGGGAGAAAAACATTTGCAAAGAGCACATTTCCTTCCCTCAAGTGCAAGAACATTTATGCACCAGGAGGAAGAAGAGAGAGGGAAGAAAAGTAAAAACTTATCTCAAGCAGGAAAACAAGATATAAAAAGCTGCATATTTGACATCCACTCTGAGATGGTTTTGTATATGCATGAAGTTATTCTACAAAGTATTTGATGTAGCAGACTTGGAACAGAGGGGGGGAAGCACTTCTGCTCACGGAGAACCCCATACTACTGCGCCTAAGACAGTAAAACCCAGACGGTAAATAAATTTGTTACCTGGAGTAAATGCATAGGGCCACAAACCCCAAAGAAACCATCCTCTAGTTCCTTCAGCCATAGTCAACCAAGATTTTACAAACCTATTAGTGGCTGTCATGTGGTTTTATTTAGTTTGTTTTTAGCTAGCGTTGTGGTTACTAACGTGACAATGGCACATGCAATGCTAAAACATTTAGGTTGGTCACAAGAATAAGAGTACAAGTAAAATAACTTTGGGGAGTTTTGTTCATAGTGCTGGATTTTGCTTTTTGACTAGAGAAGAGACAGTCACTTTGGTTTATAGGTTGGGGTTTTTTTTAATTATAATACTCTAAAAGAGTAATGCTACATAGGATAATTTAGATGAATTCAATGTTGTATTCAATGTTGTAAAATGCTCTGCATCACACTTTCAAAGAATATGCATATTTTGTCAGGGCACATTAAGATAAAATCAAACCTGCTCAAATCAGTAGAACATAGAAGTATATTCCAAACTACTGCTGTCCACACCATTCTTTAAACTGCCTCCCTTTTTTAAAGGATATAATTTTCAAGACAGTTAAAAGAAAGTCCTCTCTCATAAGAGTTGGTAAAACCTACTTAAAACAATCTGTATGTTCAGAACCAGATTTTGTTTCTGGTTTTGACTTTTTAAGCCAAATAATGCATTAAAAAGAAAAACTGGACCCCCCATCCCCTCGTAAAATGAGATCTTTGTTTCTGTGCATGCCTTAAGAGGAAAGGTTCTTGCACTGGCCAAAATCTTAAGTTAAACGAATAAGATTAAAAAGTTATGTTGCTATTTCAAGTCAAAATGGAGTAGGTAAATAAGCTAAGAGTCATGATATGATATGCTCATAATACATGAGCTGGCAAGTTTAATAAGCTGCTCTCTGAATTAACCAAACAGCAGGTAAAATATCTGAGACTATGCCTCCACACTGTCTACACTCCACATTATCCATCCTACAGATAAGGTGGTTTTCCCACCTCTCAGCATCTATATCCAACTTTTTTTTTTTTAAAAGTGCCCAAACCACAAAGCCACTACACAATATTCCAATTTACTCTTTGTACAAACAGGCCTGTTGCATAGAAAGTAAGTTTTCCTACGCTGCACTGTCTCGTTCACATCCAAGACATTTTACATGCTGTGAAAGCAACACCAACCGTATTCCACTGGCACCACCTGCTGGTCCCTCGGCTCTGTGCTGGAGGCCGAGACCACTCTATTCCACAGGCCTTGCACAGCATTTAAACATGTACTAGGGCAAGTTTTCTAACGCGGCTTAAATAAGCATCATGTATTTGGTATGAAAAGGTAATTTGAAGACCTGTTCTAAAACATTCAGATTTTCAAATCTCAAACTTTTTACAGGAAAGTAGTCTTTCTTGTAAATAGTAAAAAAACCAAAATAAGAATACTTTTTTTTTAATTCAAAGCTATTACAATAACCTACAAAAGTTGTATAATGGTAAAGATCACATGTAACAAAGTAGAATTACCAATAGTTTCTTAACTATATTACAATGTCATGAGCATGCACATAATGGCAAATTTTTTAATACTTACAAGGTTCCGGGTAGTAAGTTTTCACTGAAAACCTTTCCAAAACTACATGCAAAAATCTATCATGTAAGTAAAACGAAAGAGAGGTAAGCTAGAGGCTTCTAGGGTTAAGGATGGATGCAGCTCCTGACATTTTCATGAACCTTACCAATATTTCAGACTATTTTATTACATTGAAACCATTTTCCTCCCAATCACATGCAACACTGGACTAATAACCTACGGAGAGATAAAAAATAACTTTATGCAACTTCAAGTAACTTACTGTTCCTACACTACCCAAACCCCTGATTTACAGCTTGAAGACTTGAATGTAATTTTTAAGAAACAATACCAGCACAAAGAAGAGACCAGTGTTAATTCCTGGCAGAAAACAGTGGTCACTAAAACCCTCAAAATGGGCACAGATTTTCATGTGTGGTCATAAAAGGATAATCTGCCAAAATTTAACTCCCTGCCCAATAAAAAAATTTAGTAATTGTAGTTAACACTTCTAAACCAACTATTTACTTATTAACTGATGAATAAATCCTTCATAAACTTGTGGCGACAAAAGCCAGATGCTCTCACAAAGGGCAGAAGTACATACGGCCAAAGAACTATTCAGTAGTACTTAATAAAGTAATTGGCTGAAGAATTTCACAGGCCAGAAGAATAAAATACAGAAAAATGACAAAATATTTGCTAGAAAAGAATGTTACATTTAGAAGCTCCATCGGAATGCTACAAGCTTGAATTACGTTGATATATTTTGTGATTAAAAACAAATCGAGGAGGGGCAGGGAAGATTTAATTAAGTCCAGGCTCAAAAGAAGATTGGACGATTTCATGAATGAGAAATTTGTTGGGCCTTACTGAAACCACAGAAGTTAGAACTAGCTCCAGAAGAGCCTAAACCCAGAAGTGGTTGAGAGCTATTGGAAGAACTAGAGAAATAGGATTACTGTGTCTCTTTTTGTATGTCCCCCTACATACTCATTTCTGGTGACTAATGAAAACCACCTAAGAAAGGTCAAAGCAGCTCTTTGTAGGAAACATCCTTGTATTTACATTTTGACTCATGTGTCTCTGTCAAGCAGGACAGTGCCCATGGCAGAAGTGACTTTGACAGCCCCTCCAATGCCTCCTCACCATTACCAACAGCAAGCTGCAGGTTTCTTGCCGTCAAGGGCAGAGTTAGCTGTCATTCCCAGGGTCTCATGTTTGGGTACATGAGCACTCCACCCCCACGCGCTGTGCACAGGACAATTCCTTCTGCCGGGGAGGTGATGAATACAGCTGACTGGAGACTGCAGTCCAACACAGGCTGAGCGAGACGCTGTGATTTATTCAGCCACATGCACTCCGCCACAGGAACAATAGGATACCAGGCTTGACAGACCCTGGCTTTGACACAGCTAAACCATTACTTCTTTTTTTCCCCTCTTCTTATGAGGAACATATGTCATGAAAGTGCAAGATAAAAAGGTTCTGGTATACACTCAAAAATGTATTCAAAGAATGAAAAGCCCAAAAAGATTTTTAAAAATCTGTTCATTCTGACAGATCAGATTAAATTCAAGATCTGGCCTTTCCCCCACCTCCAATGAGCTAGTGCTAAGGCAAAGGAAGATGTTAGTGTCACCAAAAAAGATGACACTAGAAAGCAATCATTATTCAACACAACCAAGCTCAAAAGTATACATCTGTGCTTTTAAATACTCTAAAGATTTAGCTTTAAAATTTTAACGATACATAGAACTCAGGGATACTCCAGTGTTGAAGATATTTTCCAATGAAAAAGATACACTGTTAGGCAATAAAGCAATTTAATTGTATTTCCATTACTTAATTCAAAACTTGTAGTCACTACATACCACACAAGTTTTCACTTATATGGAAAGTCGCCTTTCAAAGTCAGTCACAGTAGACAAGGGTTGTTATAGTAGTCTTTTGCAGAAGTGCTACAGAAAAGCTCACTGTGACTGCCATGCAATTAGACTGGGAGTAGGGGTGGGGTGAAACTTTTTTAAGAAAAGTTCCTGCTCAGGAGGTCCCAAGCACACAAGAAGTTAGTCCCAAAGTGTCTTCAGATAGCCCAAGTGAAAAGAAGCAATACAACCCCCACACTGATGCTCAGCCAGATTCTGTACATTTCCATAACAAATGTTAGGTGAAATTCTGCTTACCACCAATGTTTTGAGTTCAAAACAAAAAAAAAGTCTGAGTGTTTCTACCCATGTATGAATGAACTCAGTACTGTGCAAAGTTTACCAGAAATTACATCACGTAAAGGAGAATGCAATCTTGTCCTGACCAACTCAATCTCCTTTTTAAAGTAAAAACTATTAAACTGTTTCAAAACCAAAGAACTCTCCTCACACAGCAAATTACAACACAGAACCACCATGTGCCTTTTGGTCACAAACCCCTGCTTCTGAAACAACTTGCTGACCCTGCAGCAGGGGCAATAAAGAATAAACACCTTATAAAGAGCTTTCTTAAATGACAGAATTTTGAGGCAACCATCCTTGCATTAGGGATTAATTCTCTTCTGTTCAGACACAAATGATACTTAGTGCCAGTCAAGCTGATGGACTTTCTGGTAAACAGCATACAACTTAGAGCCTAATGAAGATAAAATAATTAGACCTGTTTCTCTAAGTGTTTAGCAAGCTAATCTAATCACAGTTGCAAATTTTTAAGTGACTTAAAATAACATTAAGTCTTCGAACAATATTTGAATTCCATTTTTCAGTATGCTTATGCAGTACTGAACTTCAGTACAGAACTGAAGTATGCACTTTCAGATGAAGAACATGCAAAAGAAAAATTTAATTCTGAAATACTAAATTGTAGTCTTCCAACATCAGATAAAATGTGTAAATTCTTCAATGTCTGTTTTATAAGAAATTAAAAGGCATACAAGAAATCAAAGCCAGTTTAACTAAAAAGATCTGCACCCAAACCTCCGAAGAAACATATATTAAAGTTTGGAAAATTGGTTAAGTTATTTTAAAAAGCATTTATTGAAATAGTTGCCTCCAAGTATTAACCACTTTCTTGCAAGCTGGGAAATATTAGGGCTAACGAGGTCTAACATTTTCCGCTTTCACTGCTTTGGAGTGTAAAAGAGGGCTGTGTGTTGATTTTATTGATTTTACATTCTAAGAGCATTTTGCCTCTAATCAAAACACAATAAAAGGATATTTCCAATATAAGGCCAATTATGTTCTGACCCACGCAACCTGCCTGCCTCATCGTTAGCACAAACCAGGTTTTTAAAATACAGGGGAAGCAATTATGGTACAGGGCTTAAAAAAAGTTTCTCCTTTGAAGAAGTTTCTACTTTGGAAAATGCAGCCCAGCTCTAACTTCCAGATTCAGATTAATGCAAAAAACAAAGCATTTCACTGATTGCAAAATCAGAAGAGCTTAAAATTTTCTGATTTCAATTCCTCAACTACCATCATTCCCCTACCGAAAAGTAGTGTGAAATCCCTGCCATTAAAACAGTTACAACAATTGGTACTTGCAGCAGAAATAGGT
This sequence comes from Eurypyga helias, assembly GCF_000690775.1. Taxonomy (NCBI): domain Eukaryota; kingdom Metazoa; phylum Chordata; class Aves; order Eurypygiformes; family Eurypygidae; genus Eurypyga; species Eurypyga helias. The sequence goes on along the minus strand of NW_010250710.1, from coordinate 54,583 downwards.
TTGAGAATTACTGCAAGATACAACTATGAGTTACCATGCTTTAATTTTTTCCGTATTAGATATAACTCTCTGAACCCCTAAATCAAAAACCACTTACCATACTACACTAAGACGACTAACTGTATAGCTACAGCCTGGAATCCTTTATTCCATGAACCATGCCCTCAGCACATCCCTGCAAAGGGAAGAATGATCAGATATCTGTCTTCATCTTGTCTGAAAACGATGACATTTTTCAGTAAGAAAAGGGTCCAAATGGCAGGTGTCAAAGAGCTTTAGCTTCACACGTGGTGCTAGGAGGCAGAAAAAACAACAGTAGCGTGTGGCCATGTCAGAGCTGCACAGAAGCTGCCGTACAAGTGCATATCTGAAAAGAGCAAACCTCATAGCCTGTTAAATCAATCTAGTGCCAGATGCCGTTATCAGAACGAAACTGGTGCTGCGGATTCATCCCCAGAAGAAATACACGTCCCCATGTCTGCAGTGGAAAGTGAAAGACCTAGGGTGGCACGTCTGAAGACTGAAGGTGACAGTCACCTGTGACTGCCCCCACCGCTTTCACTGACAGTTGCGGAAAACAGGTCCTGTCATGGCTCATAAGGCAGCTGGGGCTGAAGCTCCTTTCTGCTCTTGCGGAGAGCTTTAAAATCTGAACTCCAGGTCCAAAAATCTACTTCCAAGTTAACCATCCAACTAAAAATCAGTTAGGTTGTTTATTTTTACTTTAAACTCTATAGTATAGTAGGAACCTAAGAGAAAAATTAGCTACTGCTCTTCTCCCTGTTGCTGCAATTTCTCTTCATGGCATTGCTGCAATGTGGATAATGTTAACACAGTACAATATTACCCCAATATAAGGGGACAAGTTTAAAAGTAATAAAGCATATTGTGTGATTACAGTATGATTGCATTAAAGTAATCCTAAGCATAATTGATGATTATTAGATGTATTCAAATATGTTGAGTTGTTTATAACTAATCGGTGTGAATATCAGAAGAAAAAGACACTAGAAAAGGCTTCTGGACTGACATCAGAAATTAAAACCGTACAGTCTACTTCTAAAAATATAATAAGCATGGAAACAGGTATGTTCCTTATGAATACGTGATATAATTTCTAGACCACTCCTACCTGAAGTCCTTCAGTTTTATAGAACTAAATTATCCCAGTGCCCTCAGGGGAACAAACTGTATATACAATAGAGAAAAATATAGCCAAACACTGACAAGATTTTCCCTAACCTTTTTTCACCCATCGGGCACAGGGAGACAGAGAAACACAACTGATTTTGGCAGTCATGGCTTCAAAAAGAGAAACACTAGGTTATGTTAAACACTCAGATTCCACATATTTATGGAAACTCTTGAAATGAAATCGCCTAGATGTACACATTAAAACAAAGCACATTCCAAAAACATGACGATGCTGCTCCCCCAAAAACCTAGCAAAACCCTTCCACCCCGAAGAGCTCAAAGCACAGCCTTACTTAGCCCCTACCCCTCTCAGTTCTCAAGAGTTCAGTGAAGCACACAAGCCTGACGCAACACCGTGACACACAGCAGACTGAAAGAAGATGCAAGTTCAGAGCAGGCAGCCCTCACCAACACACTGCCCTGCCACCAGCTCCTCCTCAGCTCAGCTAAACAGAAACTATAGCTTTCCATGTGGAAAGCTTTCCATCTCCAGCCATGCAGGATCCTGCAAGACAGCCAACCAATTCTGTCTGTTTATAGAAACAGTAGAGGCACAGGATAAACCCTGGAACTTACCAGTTCCTCACCATGCTTAATTATTGAAGTTGGAGCGTTATAAAGCACCAAGGACTAAGATTTTGGGAACAAAGAATATATATATTCCTGCCTATAAAGAAATGCATAGACTTTGCTACTACCATCTGTATTTGCTGTTATCGCTCACAGTTTATAACTGGGGAAACTGATGTCTGCCTAAAGTCTGTCTGATTTTCAAACCAGAACATTTCCCTATTGCAGGCACTGTCCCACTCACACTGCCGTTCTCCTGTGGGAGACAGGACATTTAAGACACAGACGACCTCTTAAGGACAGTCTATCAGATTCTGCAGTGAACAGACTTCTCAACCAGTTCATTTGTCAGTGAACGACACACAGCATTCAGATTTGGTCAAATAAAAATGGCATCAAGTATCACATGTGAACCATCAGTTCATAATTATCTAGAAAGGCTACAAGAACATGCTACTCCTTTGCTATAGTTGCTATCAGGAATCATTTTTATCTGGTAGAATGGGCAACACAGATGCAGCCACTGTTGTGGCCAAAATGCAGTTAGTTAAGCCAGACCAAAGGCTGGAGCTTAGAGTCACATTAACTCTCATGGAGACTTTGTCCCCAGAGTGGAGCATAACTGGACAAGACCACAACATATGGAGCAAAATGCCTCTTGGAGAACAGCACCTCCAGCAACTGTCACTTTCTTTAATGCTCACCCTGGGCAGGGGAGACAGCCTGGGCAGCGCTGCCATGCAGCCTCCACAGCCTGATTCATGCTGTAGCTTTGGCTCAAGACAGGCTTTATTCTATTTTCCACCCGCATCCTACAATATCACTGATCTTAATATTTGATCACTCCCCAGCAAGCTACCCTCTCCCCGGCACAGATCCATGAGGGAAGGCTGGAGTCCACTATACCCTTTCTGTCAGCACTGCACAGTGATGCAGACAGACTGCACAGGGTGAGAGAATCGCAGATCCTCCACTGCTGCTCCTCTGCGTTCCCTCCCCGTCCCTCTTAACATCTAGGCTGTATCTGAAGACGACATATTTAATATTTTTAACCTACAGACACTTCTTGGCACAGTTTACTGAACTCTGAAGTACCCAGGTTTTCCACAGAGAGAAACTCAAAATAAATTAAGAATTCTGGTATCAGAACGAATGCTGGCAGGCAAAATTCTTTGAGGTATTAAATACGAAGGAAAAGTGTGACCACATCTTTGTAGACATGTCATTTCTTCTTACTTTAGATTTGAAATTCAGCTAAAAAGCTGTCTGCTTTAGTTCACAGAAGATACATTTGCTTTCTGTGTTTACTCTCCAGGTCAACATACTCAAGACAAACGTAATATAGTAAATGGTACTTCATGCAGACCTGATCAAAATTGTATGTTGCTATCTCTCAAAAATAATTTCTGCAAGCTTAACATGACAGTGCTTTTTTAAAGTCCCCATGCTTGTGGGGTTTTTTTTGTTTGGTTGGGTTTTTGTTTGGGGTTTTGGTTTGTTGGTTTTTTTTTAAATACAGGGAAAGTTTGCTTTGACATTTTCCTATACTCCAGACAGCGACTACTCAAAGGTGATGCTGATCAAAATGTGTTCCACTCTGACAGTCAAAGTTCTTTTTCCTCATTGGAAAAAAGGCTCTAAAACTGGGGTACTAATTTAGAGCTGGCAGCAAAACCACCTATGAAGGAACTGTATTATTACAGTATAAAAAGGATTATAGCAACAGACAGAAAAAAAACCCAACAAAAACAAAGTAGGTTTCTCATTCTTCAGAAAGAGTTAACATTTTTCATGCAAAAGAAAAAAAAATCTAGTAAACCTTAATCATTTCAATAGCTCAGTTACTTTCCTCAGACAGAGTTAAAGGTAAGACGGTGTACTGAATTATTTGTAGAGCAACATAAAGTAGATTGAGTGCTTTGTTAGTAAATACTACATTTTTTTTTTTAGGCCTCAAGGATTCTTTCATGCCTTCTCCGTTGCTCCTCATTGTCAGAATTGTAAATTTTATTATTTCATTGATATATTCAACTGCTGGGTATCTACATTAAGATATGCTAATCTGAAGCAAATATTATCTCCAGATGAAGGCGAGCAAAACATTAAGTGTATTACTGTTTATAATTTAACTATTTAAAACAGTGGGTGCAGTCACATATTAAACAGACATATCAACCTCAGTAATAAACCAAAACACCAAATGCCCACAAACTTGAAATGGATTAGTGAACTGCATGTTTCTATAGAAAGAAAGAATCCTTCAGTAAGACCGTAACCAAACGGGGAAAAAAGACCAATACAAATATCCAGAATTAATGAAATAAAAGTTCAGTTAGGTAGTGTTCTATTTCTTCTCCCCCTCCCTTCTCTTTAAAGGGAATAATTTGTTCCCTGAGGTTCTGACAGATCCTCACTGGAGACTTCCCATGAGTGATGTCACCAGAAATGGCATAAACATATGCTGAAAGACCACTTCATTTAAAACATATTTTCCATCCTGTTACAAACACTTAAAAAAATTATTCTTCTGGACTTGAATTTTTATTATTAATATCTAACCAATTACTTTTAGACTCAAAAGAAAAAAGTATTTGGTTTTTAGTTATCCAAGTATGAAAGTATAGGAAAAGATGGCTTTCTAGTTTTTGAAATGTATCTTTACACCTAATCATAAAAATGCAGCTAAATTCCTTTATGTCCTACTTTTTACACCACAATTTTCAAGGTGATACTCCAGTCTTAGGTTCTACACAGTACTTAATCAGCTGCAATCCTGGAATGAAATATCTTGCAATAGTGTAAATGTCCCTTACATTTAAAGATTTAATTACTTTGAGTCCAACAAGAAATTATCAAGAAAAATCTTGGAACATGCATCACCTTAACCACATTAGCCCTCTGACATCAGCCCCCACTCTTCATTTTCTAACGGGCAACTCTCTTCGAAACTTTTGAGAAGCTGTGGGTCACAGCTACAGAATTTTAAACAAAGGCACTAACAAAAGTAAAAAGGTTGACTTATCCTTTTCAAGTACAATGACACTGTTTTCTCTAACAGATGACAGTTTGCACTAGGAAGTTCATATTCAGTTTTTTCTTTGAAGGCAAAAAAAAAAAATCATCAACAGCCCAACTTCCACCCAAAACCAAAGCCTTAGTTTGAACTACTCATTTCCTCCTTCCCTAATTCAAAGATCTTTCCTCTCTCTCCTCATCACAAATGTTACTTCAAAGTAAGGGCAAATTATTTCAGAGATTTCCTGCCAATTCATATCTGGACAGAAAGAAAGAAGGGGACACTGGAACTCAACTGAAGCATCTTCTGGAGAGCATTACACAAATACAGATGATCAGAACCTACACCTGCAAACGCTGGTAGAGTCTACAGTTACGCTATCATGTCAGCAAAGGCAACCTACCCCACACCTATTTCTCTGGATCTGTCATTACATTCTTATGTGTGGATCCTGGAAGACAAGCCAGAAGTGAAAAGTGAGGGTCTGGGAATGATTCGTTCAGCTTTTGGAAACTGTTGATTGAACGCCAGGGTATCACAGCAGTTGAAAGGCACCTGTGGAGATCTGCTGGTCTAGCACCCTCACTCACAGTAGGGTCAATCAGAGCAAGTTGTTCAGGGCTGTGTTCAGTCAGGTTTAATGAATGGAGACTCCAAAACCTACTACATATTAACTGGAACAATTGGATCCTCTGTAGCTGAGAACTGAGGGTTTAATAGTATTAAAGGGAAGTTCAGATTTTTTTTTTTTTGATGGCAGTTTAGAACTTTAGCACCATGTACACATTTTGGAAAAGTATACATCTGCCCCAGAACAGCATCTGAGAAACAAAGGAGATATAAAAACTCATACTGTTTTCAAACAGTGCAGCATTGAAAACTCACTAAACAATCCTAGCTTTCTCAAATGTAAGAGGAAATAAAAGCCAAAATTGTTTGGAAATTAAATTAATGGACATGTGTGTTACTGCAGAAATCAGCAGGGCAGAGTAGGCACACTTAATTCCAAGTGTCTGATGTTAAACTGCTAAGACTACTCTTGCAGTTAATAACTAACAGCTGTTACTTTAAAAAATCCTAAGCAATTTAGAGATCAGGGCTATAGAAGAGACAACACAATATTAAAACAATAATTGTCCAGATGAGAATAAGTGTTTATTTGATAAGAGACTCCATGGCAGCACAGCAGTGAAGAGCCTGGAGGCACTCTGGCTGATGCGGACATTTCCTGCAGGGGGTTATGGAGAACATATGCCAGGGTGGGATATGCAGCACCCTTTAATGTGGCAGAGCATCTTCTGCCCTCGGGTGCCTGCTCAGCTCTGCTGGCTAGTGCAGAAGGTGGCAGAGCCAAGCCTTGTCCTCAACCTGCCTCTGGTAGTCAGGCCAGTGCGATCGCTGCTGTCAGCATCTCCGCAGCCCTGAGCCAGAGCAGTATGAGCTCACATTCACACAGAACCTCAGCACGTGCAATAGCAGGACTGGGATCGTCACGGGACCATTCCAGGTCTTTTACTGGGCAAATTGTTATGAGGCTGAGAACACTTCTTGCATCCACTGCAGAGAAGGGGTAAAAGCTCCTCCTCTGCCTTTAGTGCCAGATGGAAAAGAATAAGGCACAGACATGAAATATTTCCCCCTAGAGAAAAAAAAAAGAAGGCTTCCACATCTACACATAAGTAACAGTGCAACTAATTCAGATCCAAATGCTATCAAGGTGTAGGTTTCAATATTGCAACTTTCCTGCACTTTATTTTCCTTACTAATTTATGCAATTGTAGAAAGAAGAATCTAATCCTGAAAAGACCTGTAAATACTTCTAAAATGAGAAGTTAAAAGTTATTTTCTGAAGTTAGCCAAAGACAGATATGTTCACAATTATGTTGAAGTTGAAATATTTTCTTAGAAAATATAAAGAAACCTTAAAATTACTAACACCACCCACTGGCATGTCCTGGATTTGGGTTTAATCAAACCCTGAGAACCGGAACAAACACATTTCACAAGCTCCAAGTCTTAACTTCCTCTGAAGTCCATAAAGGCTCACACCACCATCATCACAATCACTGTGTGATTAATGCAATTTAATTATATCAATTGTGGCACAGTAAAGAAGAAACCCCAAGCTTATACTTTGTTATTAAATCCAAAGGAAACAGACAAATGCTTTATAAATAGGGAGTAGACAACCTTAAACTATACCCACATATTCCATTAAGATTTTGATCAAACCTGTTTTAATCATTAAAACCTCCAACTTGTACTGAGTGCAAGAACTGGTATTTCAGATGACTCAAATCAATTTGCACAAAGCTTCTCCCCCAAAGTACACTGTATGAATTATAAATTTTAGTTTATCACAATCTATTATCAATCACAAATTACCTTGGCTTCATAATGCTGGTATTTATGGATGACCAAAAATTAATCTACTTTGCACTTTCTGCACTGCATATTAAATAAAATATATTTACATAAACCATTGTAATCACCATTTAATCCATGTCTTAGCTTCATAAAAAGCTAGAAGAAATTCCCTACAGACCATAAAACTGAAAAAAACCCTGCTCTGAATTAGATGCCACCAGTTTTTTCTTCTCACATAGCACCAGAACCAGGCCTTTATTCCAAATCCTGTCTTGATAAGAAAACATTACTCCTGCTAATGTCAGAAGTCCGGTAACCTACAACCTCCAGGAAGTGCTTTATCAAAAAGTAGCAAGGAAAAAAAAAACATCTCCCCTAACTTGCTCCACTAATAATGATCAGCAGCCCAGCCTCTCCAGTGAGTGGTCTCCAGAAACACCAAGAGGCCATTAGGCAGTTTCCGTAAGAAGAAAGCGATGATGAAGGCGGCACTGAGCAGCTGTGGACTGGTAAGTAAAAGACAGCAAGGTGCAGGCAGAGCTGGATGGGGTCTACAGGAGTTGGGGAAAACAAGAGGAAGAGAGAAGAGCACAGCCTCAAGCATGCCTTTAAAAGTTAAAGCATTCCTTTAAGTTTCTTTTTGTTGTTAGCTAAAAAGGGATATATTAAAAGGATACTATATCATGATTTCAAAATTATTTCATTTTAAAACATTCAAATTGACAATGTCTCTTTTTATTTACTCTTACAGCAGAAGATTAGAGTTCACATTTCCTTCAGCAGAGAGATAATCACTGAGAAGTAATACAGGAATATCCAGTTTGATTTACTTTAAAGTGACAAACTAACTTCGAGAAAATAACTTTAACAAAAACAACTGACAGAGTAACTTTGAGCTGTGGTTTTACACTATGAGGAAAAATAGACCAGAAACAAGTAATAAATGCATCACTGATTTAACTGAAAGCCCACTTCCAGAGTATATTTACAGTATAGCATCGTACCGCTAACAAGAGACTCACCCATGGAAGATGCATGTCTGAACTGTTTCACTGAAACATTTATGTCAAATTTTAATGTCCTAATGTATTTTGTCCAAATGTTAGTTCTAGTTCAACCCAATAGAAGAACTGAACAGGCAGCAGGCATGTTACCTTAGCTGTCAAAGATGTTTAACAAAACATAAAAGTTAATTAGGTTTGAGAGAGGTTTTACATGAAAATATTGAATATTAGCAGTAACTATAACATATAGATGGACATTTTCCCCCACACTGCCAGGTTTTTTTACTTGGAAAGCTCCACAGGCAACTGAGCTGGTAGAATAATATTTGCTGTTACATAAAATAATCTGATACAATTAGAACCTGTGATATTACTTGTCATTGCAAACAGGATTAAACTGAAAACTTGATTTCTAGGTGACCAACAAATTTGCTTTCAGAACCACTGGGTGTTTGAAGGAAAGGAAAATAACCAGCGTACAGATCTGCGTGATGGACATTTCACGTACAGATGTAAATGAAGCAGACTCCAAATCAACCCAGATCTCCCAAAACTAGAAAGGAACAGGAAAACCAGCACCACTCACTCCTCCCTGTGCCTGCTGTTCATGGTTCTTGCTGCTAGGAGGGCCTGGTACTGAAGAAGGTGTTTCCCATCGCTTGTGCTTTTTAAGGTCTCCTTTCAAACACAGTATCTTCTGCCTCATATCACCCACCACGACCAATGGATCATTTCTCCTTCCCCCCCACTTACACATTGTTGACAAATACGTTGGGATCCAGTTATAGAAAGGAATTATCCTCAATAGACACCTTTGGTTATAACCATCTGACACTGCAGTCGTCTAAGTGTAATCCCTTTTCAAGCTGAAATAAGCGACTCAGAGGCCCTTTGAGAAACACAGCACATCTATATTCTCTGCCTCTCACTCTCTGAAAACATCAGAGGTATACTGAAGCATCCTCTGTTGCTGTGTCTTCTTTCAAATGTCATTCATGAAGTGTTTAAGACTGCCATACGTTTTCTTGATAAGAAAAGTGAAATTACTCCAGGCAAGCATAGCCTCCCATTTCTGTATCACACAAAAATTACTCCAACTGTAAGTGCAACACTTGGTAGTACTCACTCCTGTGCTGCCAACAGCGCCCGAGAGCCCATAGCCTGAAACCGGGAGCAGACACGACTATTTCATCTAACTGCAGAGGCAAAGAACCCTTGCTTTACTGACCGTCATGTTGTACTTTTTTTTCAGTCCTGGAAGATTCTCAGGCTATTAGACACCTAGAAGTCATTAATGTTTACTTTTCAAGCCTCCCTAAAACCCAAGCCATGTTGTCTTATATTTTTTAAATCAAGGTTTGTAACAGTTGCTCTCCTGGTACTGGGGGAATTTGTTAGCAGCTGTACGAGTGGCAATCTCCTGAGGTTTACTTCTCAAAACTAACCTGAACGTATTTTCAAAGACACACTTCTATCCACCTTTGGATCTGCCCACAAACTCATTTTTACCAGATCTCAACGTTATTGATACTTCAAAGAATAAAGAAACTTTTCCCCACTAATGACAGCATTTTGTGAGTCTAGTCACTCCTTTGTTTTCTTAACCATTTCTAGTTATTATTTAAAAATACATGCAACTCACACATACACTCTAACAGAGATCTAGGATGAAGAATTTCATCCCAAAGGTAACTCTCTGCCAGTTAAAAGCCACTAAAATTGACATATCTAAAGTAGAGTGCTAGACAGCCAGATATAATCTGGCTAACCTAAGCCTCTGCTATCAGCATCAAAAATAATAGCACAGTTTAAATTCAAATAAATAAATCTGTATATCACATCTCACAACAATAAATGAAGCCCAGTAAGAGCTGAAATGCAGAACACCAAGTGTGGTTTAACAAATGAGTAGGTATGAAGTTTGGCAGAATCTCAACCTAAGTAAAAACATACTACTGGCAACCTCACAAATGGAAAAATGCTTACTTCTCCATTAGACATTCTACAGAATGCCTACTTGAAGACAAAACATTATCCAAATATACAACCAGGTCAGACCATGCAATAACACTCAGTACCTCACAAATCAGAGGATACATCTCGTATTTGTATCATTTTAATCTGGATGCTCTCAGTATTAATCACTCTGTATTTGGATGCTTCCATTTAAATTAAACTCCTGACAGGATTCAACAGGCAATTCATGCTGGAGCTTTTCCATACAGGAAGGAGCCTAAGTGAATTTCCCAGTCTTCAGTAGTGAAAGTTTATCATCACAGCTATTTCATTACAAAGTCACTTACAACACACAAACACATGTTTCTGGTGTCTCTTACCTATGAAGACAAGACTAATATGCCAAATACCACAAACCACAATTTAGGATGGCAATATTGACAAATCATAAATTAACATTTTAATGGTTCAAATCTATATTCACTTCTCAATATGAAAAATACTGTTGGTACGGCAATAGCATGTCTCCCTGCTAGCATGGTATTATTTCATCCTGGGCAATGGGTAAAGACCATCAGTGTAAAATACACAAACACGGGTAATGAGCCACACTGCAAGCTTCCGTAATTGAAGTTCTGCAAATACAAATGAGAAGTAGAATTTCCTATGCGCAATTTCACCCATTTTTAAATGGGTTATAGTTCTTTCTACTTGTTGTTATTCTTGGGTCCAAACCCAGTGGTCTTCAACCTGCAGTACACAAGCGTCTTCCAAGGGGTTCACAAAGGACACTGAAGAAACCCCCACTGTCAGTAGGCTAAGAGTCTCGAGTGAATTCTACACTGCCACCAGTGAATTTTCAACAGCATGCAAGTCAAATACACCACCGATCCAGTTTGGCTTTGTCACTATCTAACCTCTCTCAGCTTCTGTTTTAACATCCAAAACCAATTGCGTTCATTTCCGCTAAAAGAGAAATGGAGGTCAAACATTCCGTTACTTTAAAGGAAAAAGCCTCCTAAAGCTACAAAGACAATGGAACCATACATGCTAATTTTGGAAGCTCTTAAAACCAGTGCTGCAGCAGCTTGCCTGAAAGGCTAAGCTTCTCTGGTTTGTTTGAAATGGGTATCAATACCATGTTTGGAACATTTAAGGCCCACATCATTAAACCTTCACAATCCTAGCTGCATAAGGAGTACAATTCCTTTTCTTTGCATGATGTCTCACAGTAACCAAGAGACATTACTAACCTTCTCAGCCTTATGATGAATAGACAGCATTTTAAAACGTGCTCTGGAGCTCCATGGAACAAGCGTACTTTAGCCCACTCCAGCCAAAAAAGAGAATAAATGTAGTACTGGGAAACAACTCATATGCTGCTGTTGACAGACTGTCTCCAACGCTCACTGTGAGAACCGGTAATGTGTCATCAGCACACATTTTTCAGCTGAAGTCCAAACCTCAGTTTTAGCCTTGGACTGCATGCCATCCATTCAGGCTCACAAATTATTAGGGGAAGGAGCACAAGGAACTGTTCGCTTGACAAACTCCTGCATTCAAAAGACGAAAAACACAGCTCAAATGAGCTCAAAGTTGTGCAAAGTTGCCACATACTGTACTTCAGTGCCTGTGTCTAGAGGAAGTACCTTTTAAGTACCCGTCTCCTTATTCACTGACTGCACCCTTGTTCTTTCCACACTGCTTCCTCCACCAGCTATCCAGTTCCTCACACATTCCTTGAGGCATCCCTAGACCTTGGCCACCACTCAGGCACCTCTTCACAAGAGGCTTCTCGCCTTTCCCTGCCAAGAAGTACAAGATGGCACACACTATGAAGAGACCAGCATGCAACCTTTCAGGCATAGACAACTTGAAAATTTCATGTTTTGGTATCTCTACTATTTTGGATCCCCCAAATATCATGTGAGTGAGTCAACAGCCATTGCGAGGAAGGGTGGTTTGGCAACCCTTCAGAGAAAGAAGAATGTCAGACTGTATAAGAACACCGATTCTGGGATAAGTGGGCATATAATATCACCTTACACTTTGTTCTGCTAAATAAGATCTTCATGGACATCTTTTTTTGAAATTAAACTGTTAAGAGCCTTGTGTTGTTCACCAATTGGCATAGAAACGCTTGAAAAGTTGTAAACACATTAAATAATCACCTAAATAATTTCCCTCTGAAATAAAAAGCCTATTTTTAGCCTGTTAGGTACCCTACCTCCTCAAAAATCAAACATCCAAATGAACTAGTTCTGTTTGACCATACCCATCTAGGAAAGTTACTATCTAGACATACACTTTTCTTTAAGTTTATTAAATCTATCTTCACTTCTGAGCTTTGGAAGTAGCCTTGAACTTCAGGCCAGAGTAATTTTCATTGCCATTGTATAAAGCTCTTAAAGGAGATTGCATTGGAAACACTGACCAGCACAGAATGTTAAGTGATCAAAACAGTGTTTCAAAGACTTCTACCACTGAGTCAAACACACCCCAAAATCCCCTGCTCACAATAGTTTTAGTAGTTCTGTACTAGCCATTAAAAAAATTACCAAATGTGTAGCAGTGAAAATAGGATTTCATATTTTCAGAATGAAATTCCCAGTCTTGCTCTGTGCATATACCTCACTCAACATAGATTCCATACTGTACCCCAGGGACCTGACAGGCACACCGTGCAGAAAGGGTAGCACTTGTTCATTCCATTTCCTTTGTTTGGCACCTCTCAATAACCTTTTACTTGTACCAACTTTTTCTTGTTTTGTGTTTGTAAGTTATTTTCAATATTTGTCCTTAACCTGACTTGTGCTGTAACACAATAGCAGATATCTTCTAGCTGATTATCTTAAAAAGATGTTTTATTTACCCGAAAATAACAAAGATCTACAAGGAAACAGCCTGTGTACAAATTAAAATTGGAAAAGGAGAAGTAAATTTGTAATCTTAAATACGACTTCTCTGTTAAAAAGAAAAGGTTGGAGAAATTATTGTGATAAATTTCTCACATTTATTATCCAATTTGCAAAAACATATCTGAAATCAGTACATTTCTAACTGTAGAGTATGCAAAGTTGCCCTTGAACATATCGTCACATGCTTAGTCTTTCATCCTAAGATCTCCCCTACCGTCACGTAAGTTTTGTTTGTTTGTTCAGTATCCTTTAAAGGTCTGATCAGATTTACACATTAAGAATACATAATTAAAAAGCACCGCTTAATATTACTATTATTGTGACTTTCTCCTGGAAAGAGAAAACAGAGAAGGGAAGTCACATGAAAACTTAGCTCTCACCACAAGACTGTTCTTCCATACACTGCCCTGGACTCAGGTCAAACAACATGTCCTAATATTCTGGAACAATGGACTTTTTCCTTAAGATTTAGATTGCTTTCACTAATTACATTTACTTCCTGACCCCCTGCCTTCACATTGCTGAAGTCCAGACTCCACATCTTACTCTTTTTCTGAACTTTAAGGAATTCATAGACTCTAACTACATTGACATACTCCCAATTAGTCCTTGTTCTATTCTTGACAACTGTTTTTCTGAAACTGAATTCAAAGATGGTATGCCATTATCGTGTCAAGGGTACAGCTTATAAAGTTTTAAAAAGTTTCTAATTCATGCTATACAAAAGCCAGAAGTTATATTCTCCTATTTCACATGTCACACTGTATCCTCACTGCTTACCCATTTCTCTTCCTCAGAAAAACACTGTAGAGATGTTACTGCTGTTTACAGTAAGCTGTTGAAATAAGCAACAGAGCTGGGGCAGAGGGGAATCCTTGCTTTGACTACTTCAAAACCCAAGACTTCTGAATTTTCCTTCTGAACATAGTATGGATTCAACTCAACATAGATAGCAGTCGGTGGATGCAACAGGAGAAAACATCAGATGCTACTTTAAACACAGACACTTACTACAGTCCCTGTTGTGCTAAGTAACAGACTAATTACCAACTAAAGTTATGAATAATCAAGAGTAGCAGGAAGAAGTGTCTATGCAGAGTGAGGTTCCAATTTACTGTCTCCTGTAAAAATGAATACACACAAAATGAAGAATCATTTGAAGTGTGCATGATCATGAGTTCATCCTACTCAGCTGCGATAAATAAGCACAAAAGTAACTTTTCAGTAAGGGACAGAAGATGATTTTGCTGGAAATCGCACTACATGATTTCAAATATTTTCATTGACTATGTCCTCTTCATGCACATTTTAAACTTGTTTGTTCGTCAAGTTATTTCTTCATTGTTTAGGGCTTCTCATGACTCCAGTAGAGCTTGAAAGAGATGAAAGCAGAACAAAGGTTTTTCAGTGCACATTTCAGACATGTGCATTGTTTCCAATGAATATGTACTCCTTTTGCCAAAACCTCCCAACTCTGTACCTTCTCTATCAGACATCAAATTACTTAAGGTGTGCGTGCATAAGTGTGTTGCCAATAGAGTTATACAGCTTAACAGACAAAAACAACAACTTAAAGAAAATATAATCAAAAAGAAATAGGAATAAGTTTCCCACATCCCTACCTCGCTTTGTACTCTGACTTGAAACAACTGCATTAATGCAGCAAGCAATAGCTTGTAAAAGGATGCAAACCAGCTGAAACATTTGACAGTGTTAAATACCAGAGGATTCATATCAACCACTTTATTTGAAAAGGTGCTTTGATGTTGGCTATCTTTCATGTACCTCTTTCATGGCACATTAATAAGGAAAACTGAGATGGGGTAAATTAAGTCCCAAGGTCATATCTAGAGTTACAGCACTGTGGGTACCTGATGAAATACGGATTAATGCTGCATGAGCACTGAATAAATAAAACCACTTCTGTTAACCACTCAAACAAGTTTTACAAGTAGTTCTGAACTTTATTCGGCAACTAGACTTCAGACATCTTAATCCCCCCACACAGCTTTGAAACCTAATTATCATAATGTGAACCCAAATGTTAGGTCCCTTTCAAACTGCGAATGCTATGAAGCAGAAAAGTAATGGGAATTAAGCTAGTGTAACATTAGAAATGTAGAGGCATGGAACTTGAAAGTGCCATTTGTTAAAGCTGAGAGAGCATAATGTAGATATTCAACAACATAAAACACACATTTAAATTGAAAAGGATATTTAAAGCATGTGCAGGCACCTATAAAATACAAGCGGACCTAAACTGCTGTAGAACAAACATTTCCAAATCAATTTCTTGCCACCAAGGTCCAACTTCAAAAGGTATTAAAACAGTCCTATTCTACCTTGGCAGAACATTTCTAAGTATTCTAAAACAGACAACTTAAACATTAAAGAAAACTCAATGAGAACTTTACAAGACATTACAGACTTCCCCTCTTTGTCACAGTACAAAAGTGTTTGAACTTAAACACCAATAAATTATTAATTACAATGCTTATAAAGCCTCAAGAGCAAGGAAAGATTTTGCTGAAAGTGGCAGAAAAGGATTTTGTATCAAGTTTAAGACCAAATATAACAGAAATTAAACACCAAGCCACCTAAAAAACAACAACAAAAAATACACTTGCCTGGCTGCATTCTTTACTGCTAGTTGAAAACTATTAATAGTTCATGATACCTACCAAACTTTTTTACCTGTGAGCTAAAATACTTCATTCTGAGAGTGCATTAACATAACAAACACATAAGAAAAGTCAGACCTCTAAGAATATTTGTACTGACAATGAAAAGTTGTCATTTCTCCAAATATGATGATTGAGCTGTTTGTGTTACGTTACTCTAGCACAGCTCACCTGTGACTCAGGCAGCTTTAATTTCCAAGATGCCTACAACTGACAGCAAGCAAAATACAACCCCAGTTGCAGTGACTGAAACATGGAATGAGATGTCTGATTTTTTTTTTCCCTCCCCCTTCATGATTTTCATTTAATCCACAAAGGCCAAGGAAATCCTAAAAAGTTCATCATCTGCCATGTTCATGTTGAACACACTGTTGTTTCATTTACATTTCTTGTCCTGTTAAAACAAATACACTTGTCTAAAACAGAACATCTGTTTTGTTTATAATACAATGTATCTTTGGCAAGAACTCACAATAGAACTAACATAAATAATCAAGAATATTTATTGAACCTTGTTACAAAAACTGATTTGTAACAAAAAACCTAAAGACTAGATATGACTGTCTCTGGGCTCTAGTCCAGTCCTAATCTAAGTCAATAAACATAGCTCTAAAGGGGAAGCTACATGAAAAAAAGAAAAGGTCCTGCAGTTATTTAGGTTGGATGAAGGTATCTGAAAGCATGTTGGTTACAAATACAGTGAAAAATATTTGCTTTAAATCAAAAACTGTCAAACTGAGTCCAGAGAGGTTTTAAGGCCACATGAAAAATCATGACAAGTCAGTGAAGACTGTGGTAGGAAATGAGGAATACGGCATCTTTGAAAATTTCAGTAAAACTATATGTAGTTCATATTTGCCACTGCTGAGGATTTCTTATTTTAATTGCTTGCTTATTATATATTTATTAGCACTAAAAAAGGCAAAGCAGTCATCAAAATACTAATTTGAGAGAAACTGAAATTAAGAAAATTTTGGAAGTGTTTTTTGATACTGATACAACTGAAATGTTTTGAAGTGAATCAGTTAATTTGACTCTTACCACACAACTAGAAAAGGTGAAATGGCATTGTCATTCGAGTCTATAGTTAAGTGCTTCTGGAGTCAGATGCCTAAAGCAAGGAATAACTTCCTGCACAGTTCTGAAATTGTTGTACAGGACTTCAGTAGTAGAGAGACTATTTTGGCATATTTCCAGCACGTACCACACATACATGCAATCTGTTAAGTGTTCAGGTGGTCATCCTTAAAATTCATTGGACTGCAGACATGTCCAGATTATTTCTGTATGCATCATCTGCACACACCACCTTCCCAAAATTACTGTTACCATCTCATTTTCTTGGAAATTCATGATGCCAGTTCCATATTATGAACTGAACATAAAAGTATGAACAAGGTTTTTCTTAATAATAATTTCTGATCCTACTGTCTAGTTTTAACACAAAAAAGTCAAGTAGTATCCTTCTGCAAGCTTTATTTGCCAAGGAAGCCAAAGTCTGTAGTACCTCTCTATCAGCCACCCTTCTGAATGACAGCTTAAGAAGTTTGGGTTTAAACCACTAAAAAATGAACTCAGCCTCATCTGCCAGGCCACTTCACATTTGGACTCCTTTAAGGAAAAAGATTATAAACACAACTACAATTGGCATTTCTGAAACTTGCATACAGCAATGTACCAAGTTCTGTTTTGCTGGGCAAGGATTTCCACTTACATGCAGCTCACTCCATCACTGCAAAAAGCTGAATGCTTGGAAAACAATCAACAGTTACAGTTTAAGTACTGAAGAGTTTTTGTTCGGGTTTTTTTTTTTAATAGTTCAAACACTAAGTCGATTTGTAAATCGAATTTTTAGTTACAACTGCAATCTGCTGAAGCAAATCATCATTAAAAATCAACTGTTCTGACATTACTTGAATCGTTTCTTATAGATTTTAATTGAAAAAGAATTTAAAGATCACTTGATCCAAAAGCATACCATGGGTTTCCACAGAACTGATTTGAGATGTGTTCAGCCTACATATAAACAAAGCCCTCATGAGAAAACATCATCATCAAGGAAAGACTTGGTACATGGAAATAGAAAAGTTACTTGTGATCTGACAACACACACTCTGGGAAACTTAATGGTTTTTTTTTTAAAAAAAGAGAACAAGCAGAGCACATTCTTCCAAGTCATCTTTCATAGTGTCCCTCAATAGGTACAGCAGTCCTCACTACGTGTGCCTACTGTCACCTACTGCTACAATGACAGATCAGTACTATTTGTTCTTCATTTAGCAAGTACCACATTTTTGAAACAAGACTGACAAATTCCAAGCATTTCACTTGATTATCAGAAGTGGGGGTGGATGTCTGGACTCATCATTCCTTTCTGTTAACAAGAAATACCTAGGAAATTAGAGAGTGTTTTCTGAAGCTAGAAAGCAAACAGAGTAGCTACCCTGCAGGACTCCACAACATGGCTGGGAAACCCCAGCACTGGATAATGCTAGGAGATGCACACAGAACCAGTTTAATAGAAAAGGCAACTTGGGAACCTCGATAATGGGTACAAATTAAAAACAGGGAGGTTTAGATTAGATATCCAGAAGAAGTTCTTCCCGGAGAGGTTGGTGAGGCACTGGCACAGGTTGCCCAGAGAAGCTGTGGATGCCCCATCCCTGGAAGTGTTCAAGGCCAGGCTGGATGAGGCTTTGAGCAACCTGGCCTAGTGGAAGGTGTCCCTGCCCATGGCAGGGGGGTTGGAACTAGATGGTCTTTAAGGTCTGTTTCAACCCAAACCAGTCTGTGATTCTATCTTCAAGATACTCACTCAGTCAATAGTGTCAGAATGAAGAGACACACAAGGCCTGCAAGCCCAGCTTGTACGTAAACCCACATACATAAACGCACACCCAAATGGCAGCCTACAAAGCATCAAATATGTCACTGCCAAAAAAATTGCATTCTTCTGATCTTTATTTTAATATGCAGTTGCTCAGTGCTCTGGATACTAATTCTGAAGCAGGGACTCTCTCTTTATATGTCAGCACAACACCAGAAAACCATTGACAATATAAAAGTATACTGAAGACAAAAATGGTTGCTATTATGCTATTCTTCACTTCCATGAATTAATCTTGCAGGTTAAATAACTGCTTTTTTTTTTTCCCCCTAAAAATATCACAAGGAGTTCTGGAAAAAGTGAAAGGTGAGGAGATTGTCACCACTAGAAAAAGCAACCAACTTGGTAACCTGACTTCTGCCTTATGGCATTTATACTAATTCCTCTTTCACAATAGGTTTTATGTGTTCCAAGATCCTGGTAGTTCTACTGTCTTTCCCCCACCCCAAGTCAACACCGATTAATTATTTTGCAAATTCAATAATCTGAAACTATAAACAAGGAAATATCAAAGCAAAAGAGGAGAACCGAGGAAAACCATCTGCCACAGTATTATATAGTTATTTTCTGTAAACTAGTTATTTACATTTTGTAGCATATGATCAATAAATACAATCCATATCACCCTTTCAGACAAAGTGCTCAGGTCAATGTAATTTTTTTTTAAACTGTATGAAGTGAGGAACGGTGAAATTAAACATTTGCCAAAAACCATGCAGTATAAAGCATTTTCCATTCACTATAGTCATTAAAATACACTTTTTCAAGCTGGATTCAGGAAACAAGACATTTAATTTTTCAGAAGCTTCCTCCCTCCCAAACAATTAACATCAGAAAAATCCTATTATGACTCCTGAAATAAAAAGGAGATGCAAGTATCATCTCTCGTACAAATTTACTTAGACACAAAGAGCAAATACCATTAAATGACAGCATAAATTAGTAGAATAATATATTGGTTGAACATTTCTGTAAAATAACTTCCTTGTCTATGGAGAAAAGGCTCCATCAAATATATATAGTAGTTTGAGCAAAGAAAGGCCATCACTTTTTGAAAAATTTAGATAACATCTCAGTATGTTAAGGCAGTAAAAAGTAAATACTGCTGTATTTACTTTTTTTAATCCATGGTAAATGACAAAAAAAGCTTTAAAAAACAAAAGGTGTGAATTAAAAAAAGTTCTGCATGGGAGAAATACATGCAGTATAGTACAGTTCCATCCAAACCAACAGCAGAATACTTTGGTTTGAATTCAAACCAATGGATAAAATTTGAAGTTCAAAAGAAGATAAATACCTTAGCTACTTCCTGCTGCATAGTAACAAAGTATCTGTCACCAGACCATTCAATACCACAGGTTTAACAAGCATTCTATACCACTGTCAGACAACATGAGTTCTGATTTGCATTTAAACCTCATTTATCAATAAACAAACACACAATGCCAAACACAGGTCCTCAGCTGTCTGAGCTGCTATTCTTGCATACCTCGTTACACTCATAATAGCAACGGAGTGAAACTCAGGAAGGAAAGATAAAATGCTTCAGCGAGCCTCTGACTCAGAAGTACTTTCATGCTCCAAAGACCTACAACCATTTTCCTTTGGCTGGAAGGATGAGTCAAGCTTGACTCAATAGAAATACATGGCGGTAAAAAGAAATATTCAAGAAACTAAATTTGAAACTACCTGTTAAGTAAAAATAAGCTAAACAGATGAGTGCAAGCAAGCAAAGAGATCTTACCAGTAAACAACATCCAGTGGTGCAAAATATTTCTTCATAATTAAGTCAGCAAAGTAAGCTTCTGTTTCTCTGCAGGCAGTGCCATTGCCAATCACAACAGTGCTACAGCTTTACACGGGGTAAAAAGATGAACAATTTACTCTTAATTCTTCTTTTAGACTTTTTCATACATAGCATTCAGTGCACGACAATGACCAATACATCTTATTTGATATCTCACAAGACCTAGATTTAATGAGAACATATTCCTAGTAATAATACATTATGTTTAACAGGTTTTCAATGTGACAGTCCAAAATACAAATCAAAGTTTCCACTCATTTGTAATGGAATTCTGCAGATGTTACCACTGTTCAAAGACCAAAAATGGTATTTTATATTCATAAAATATATGTAATGTTATTTACAGTCCTCAAACCATTTCACCTCATATTTCCCATATCTGTTCTGAGACATGAAAGAGGGCAGAAGCCCAAACAATCACAGTCTTAATTCCTTAATGAGAACATCATTTGCAGCAGCTTGCAAGGTCATTGCCTCTGACAGCCCCCACCACAGCCAGTCAGCCATCAAATCGAAAGTCCATCTAATGCTTAAGGACAAACTGGACAGTATGCTGCAGCAGTTCAGCAGCTGACACATTGGACCACGTGTCCATCCACAGTGTATGTCAAAACAGTTGGATACAATAACCCTTTAATCATACTGCCCCTATTTGCACATCTGTCTGGAGATCTATCTGGCAGGATTTTCTTTGCTTAATAAAACACTTCCAAAAGCCTAATGTGGCTTTCAGAACAGGGAAAGATTGATGAGTAGTTTGGGGGTTGTGGGGTGGTAGAAAGAGTGAGGTTACTTACTCCTCAGCTGAATATGAAATTTCTATTCCTAAAAATAAATGGATTGACAGAGCTTTATGGGTATACATTCATAGCATGCAGCCTTAGTCACAGCCATAGCTTGATTTCCTATGCTTCTAACATATACATGGTATTAAAGCATGAACATAGACTAAAAGATAAATAAGCTCCAGACTACTTCAAAATAGAATTCTACTAACATCAATAGAATTCCCATTCTACACAACAGCAAGTGTATATATAGTGAAGATTTTCGTTATATTTGCTAAGAACGAGTAATAAATGGAAGTTTCTTTAGCATACTTATACTGCAGCAGAAGCCTCTTGATCTTCTCAGCTTCACGAAATCCTTGACCAGAATGCAAGTAAGTGACATCAGTATGGAGTATCTGACCTAGAACAATGAAAGGCAAAGCCGTTTGATAAAAACCACAAAGATCCAAAAGCTATATCCTGCAGAACTATGAAAGTTCATTTGACGGTTCACAAAGAAAGCTTCTTAGGAAGCCATCTTTCCCTTTTATTTTTGGTATCTAATTAGAAGAAACATATGGGAGGCAGAAGACCAAAAAAATGCTTTGGCTGCTAAAGCAAAATGACTTGATGTGTTTTCTAGTTCCCTGGGGACACATCTGCATAACAAATAATGAGCATCTTGTCATATTAGGCAAATAAAGTGTATTATATTATCAAAGAAAAAAAAACCAAAACCAGAAATTAACTGCAAAATACTTATTGCTCTAGTCCAGTACATTTTACAGATCCAGTAAAGAGATGAAAATTAGGAATGCAGTCTCAGGATTTAGAGTCCAGGAGGTCTATAACTCCAACACCAGCTCTTGCCATCATCCCATTTATGACATTTGGAAATAACTCTGTACTAACTGGCACTGATAGCTTATGGTACAATGCAAGCTAATAACCATTTACTTGATCTTTATTGACATTTTAACACAATGCCAAGAACACATCCTCCCTTATACTGACCCTGGGTGAATATAGTCTCAGACAAAGAGCAGCAACAAAATAAAAGGAACACAAACCACTTTCTCATGCACCTGAAGAGGTACATATCCCAGCTCAGACTACAATGAACTGTAAAGGCTTTGCTCTATATCCATCTAAAAACTGAACTAAAGAGTTCTGAAAATACCATGTTTCTGACTTCTCACATTAATGCATATACTACCAAAAAAAAAGGGCTGATAAAGTGTCCAGATGTCCAAGACATTACCCATGAAAGAAGCCAAGTTATAGAAAGTATTTAAATTCAAATTCTTTGTTAAACAATAAAAATACCAGGTGTTCTCTTTGCTATCTACTAAGAAGAACAATTATTTGAACCTGTATTCAAAAAAGCAGAAGGGATTTTAATTCTATTTTAGAGAGAAGTAATAGCACCAAAGGAGACACTGGAATCCAGGTGCCAGAAACTTATCCCTAAGTCTGAAAAAATGCATTAGCATGGCTGGATGCATGGAAAACACTAAAAGCTTAAAAGAATCAACTTGATAAAAAAAGGTTTTGAAACTATTCTCTCCTCTAAATGAATATATTTTATCAGAGCTTTCAAAAATATCTGAAAGTGAAACTTACTGGTTGGTGAGATAATTGCCAACTTGCAGCCATGTTTGTAGCCAGGATCTACTCCCATCAAAGTGCGGCCTCTGACAGGGCTGGTCAGAAGCAACTGACGGAGATTTCTCCCAAACATCATCACAGACTCTTTCTCTGCATCAGATGTCAACTTTGATCTTAGAAGGATGAAAGGAAAAAAAATATTTTCCCCTCGGTTATCACTTCTGAATTATTCCAAAGTTGTAAAGGCTTTTTCCAATCACGTGTTCACAGTATTTGATTAAATATTACACTTCCTCTAAGTTTTACACACTTTTAAAAAAAGGATGTTACATGATCATCTGACTGGTTCTAAGAAAGTATATCAACAAAGACTATTACTGAAACACCTATAAGAAGGTACACATAGTAACTAACATTAAGACAACTCAATTTTGAGCAAAGCACGGCTCCCAGACAAAGCTGATACCTAACTGAAAAGGGAAATGGGTTTTAAGAAGGCATGAATTGAAATCACCCTAACTTGCCAGCTCTGGAGAAAAAAAAACACTACCCCGCATAAAAAGGATCATTATTCAGGCTGAGAAAAAAGGCAGAGAAACTGGAAGGGCCTGGCTAGTTAATTGCTAATACACAATAACTCAAGGCATGAAATTTCTTCTACAAATTGCATATTTAAACAGTCATCACAGAAGTGTGTAGGCTCGAGGTCTTTACAGGAAGGTATTCTGCTTCCTCAGAACCAAACCAGAAAGCTGATGAGCTCATGACCTTTCTTTTCCATGTTCCACAGGAAAAAGTCCAGGGGCATGGGCTGGAGGTGATGGTTGAATTCCACCTCACGCAATCACCAGGACAATCTGATGCCACTTGTGAGACTA
Organism: Eurypyga helias; assembly: GCF_000690775.1. Taxonomy (NCBI): domain Eukaryota; kingdom Metazoa; phylum Chordata; class Aves; order Eurypygiformes; family Eurypygidae; genus Eurypyga; species Eurypyga helias. The sequence continues at coordinate 30,927 of NW_010250710.1, read as the reverse complement.
GAGAAATCAAAGCAAATACATAAACCTCACAACCATATGGATCTTCTACATACACACACAAAGGAGATTCAACCAGCAACACGTGCTTAGAAATTAAGTTTAGAAGTAGCTTGCAAGAAGGAAAGGTTGAATGCTCGTGGACTAGAGGCTTCATACAGAAACAGGCCAAGTTCCAGCTTTCCATCTATCCCAGAGATATGGGGTCTTTCTTGTCTACAAGACCAAGTCCTCTCTCATTGCAAATTCCCATCCATCCACCTGTGGGGACTTGAGCAGGAATCAAAATTTCCCCTAAACACATGCTATTAGTTACGTGCACCTTATGGAAATGATGTTTAAAATTGGCATGGATATACAGAAACTTTTATAGTAGCAGGAAATGTTACTGAAAGTGCCAGGTGCGTAGGGGGAATATAACGTATGTCCTTTCTATTACATAATATCCTGTATTTTTAAATTTCAAATATAGACCTTTCTTTTCTCTCTAACTGCCTCTCACTCAACACTTATATCAATGACATGATCTACTGTCCCACGTACTAGCCCTTAATTTCATGTTTGGGATTGCCATTTGATCCTTGAACAAGCATCAGACCACCTCAAACAATCTAGTATTTTTTTTTCAGTGCACCACCAGCTTCATCCAAATGGCAAGATGCCCAGCTTCATGTTTTTCCAATCTGTGACATTTCTCATTAACATGGTAGAGATATAAGGCAGAGGCGGATAGCAGTCCTCCTCCCTAAACACAAAGGAATGGTTATTTTGTAAAAAAAACACCACAAAACCCTTCAGTTGCTGCTTCATGAAAAGTATCAACCAAGTCAGAATTTCAAGTCTCTCCCTTGAACTCTGCAAAGTACTCAAGACTCTGTATCACTAACAGGTGCATTGCAGTAAAAGCAAAGAACCCAATCATGACCTACTACCTTCAATATTTAATATTATGAATCAGTTTTTAAATTGATATTTAAAACTCCCCACTTTCCTATACAGTCTGAGAGGCAATCCTTTCTGTGGAAAAATATCTGCAAACTAGCTTCAGGTGTGAAACAAGATACACAAAAATGTTTGTGTCCCTGAAGACAGAGGAGAGAAAGCATGGAAAATTAGGAAAGGATTATGCATTAAGAAACGTCCATGCCACATAACTTGCATCAAATCCTGATGGAACCATTCCATGCAGTACTGCAACAAAATAAAATGTATTTCCAAGAGCCAAAAGCAACATTGGACATTAATATACCAGATACAAGAAATTATGGTATCTGACAGAGTGGAGGAAAGGAAATTAAACAATAAATAAGGTAAATGTCTTCTTGGCAACTTCCATTCTTCTCATCACTCGAAGCACCAGAAATTACAATACACTCTCGGAAACTTTGTGTTCAAACATTTAATGATAATAAAGAAAAAAAGAACAGTAGGGGATGAGTTGGAAATATTAATGCTAAAAGGAGATATTGATTACTTTAGCAGCCCTTTGCAAAAGTCTCAATAATCAGCTTCTCCTGTGAGCAGAAATAGAATAAAAGAAGAATAAGGGTTAAGTGGTCATGGACTAGGAATGCTACTGGCAGGTGTTTTGCATTCCTCTCCACAGGAGGTGTTTCACCTTTTCCTAACCAGACACCACCAGTCATGTAAAATTATCACACAGAGTAAAACATAAGCAGACATCCACTCAGGAACAGGCAAGCAAGATTTGTATTCTTCATATTTATGACTTGTGAATCATACCTAGGAAGCTGCAAAGAAGGAAGTTGGGGTGGGGGCAGGTGTGTGTGTGTGGTTTTGAAAGAAAGACTTCAACAACTTACTGCTGCAGCAGCCCTCAGTCTTACACAGAGACCACATGCCACAACAGTCCTGTGATAGGAACCATGAAGCAAAAACACAATAAAAGAACCCTGAAGAACCCTTACGTCAGCTGATTTGTAACCAAACCTCACTAAGAGGTAGGTCTTTTTTCTTTATTTTAAAAGCATTTGATTGTAGAGAAGGCTAACAAATTCCTTCACACTCACATCACAGCAGCCAACAGTTGGACTCTCTATCATGAGGCATTCATGGTTTGGCCAAACAATAGACACAGTACCTCCCCTAAAGTAGCTACATGTACTGCGGCCACAAAAACTGAACTCAGCACTTTGAAAAATACATGAAATTCACAGTATCAGAAGACAGGCTCACTAATCAGAAGAGGTGAAGTGATCTTGCCTGCAAAGTAATGCACAAGCATAACATACTGCAGTGAAGAAACCCAAAAGCCGTTAGAAATGCCTGTTGTTCAAAATTCAAGCCAACAGTTCTTTTCAGAAGGGAAGAACATAGAACATCCAGCCAGTGAAGGTCAGGAGAAGTGCGAGGAAAACAACTCTGATTGGAACAGCGACATAAGAGCCCAGCCAGGCAGGTGCAGAACAATTAAATTTCAGAATGTGGTTGGTTATTCAGTACCTAAAATGAGCAACACATGTCATTTTGATACAAGTCATTTCAACATTTCTGGTCCAAGAAATGGGGTGTCTTTGATAAACTTCATTTCAACTACTTCAAAACAGGTATTAAAATTTAGATGACAAACCGGAAAGCCTTGCCAGAATCAAACATGATGTTTTGAGGAGCTTCTATTCAAGAGAAAAATCCCATCACCAGTACAGTTAGACATCTGAAGATAACACTTTTAGGATGTAAACTTTTTTACGTATTAAATAACTTCAATTATGTGGTAAACTCCTAACTACACCATGAAAATAGCCTACTCAATGTTACTTTGATAATACTATGTGTAAGTTTCAATTTAGAATAATATTACAGATCTTACAAGTGACACTCCGATGACATTATTACCATCTCTCACCAGAAATAAATTTACTGACTTAGACCCATCACAACACCCACAGAATGGATTCAGACCAGCATTATTCATTCACCACAAAGTGCAGATGACAAACCTGAGGGACACTTCCAACCACAACATTTACTTTGCTGGTTTCTTTCAGACAGGTAAAAAACAGCAGTCAGAACAATGCTATTGCTGTGACATTACAAGATGCTGTGAAAATTCAATGACATGATAGTTTACACTAATACAGGGATAAAATTGCAACCATTATGGTAATGTAGATCTAAACTGTATTTTATTAGATAAATGTACAAGTAACAAATAAATACATAAATGCCTTCATCAAATATCATTTCTCTACTGTAGCCTGAACTGGATAGGGTCTCGAATTCAATCTACAGAACCAAGACTACATAGTTAATTTTGTCTTAAAGAACAGAGAATTAAAAACATGCTGATATTTTAAAATTTTTAAAATACATTCTAATGAAAAGTTGGGTAGGGATTTGTTAAGAAACTTAGTATGAAAATACACATTCATTCTGGGCTTACCTGTATTCTCTACAGAGGAGAGGATATATAAGGCGTTTATATGCATCCTCTACCGAATTCCGTAGTATCCTCATAAACTCTGGTTTTAAAAATTGTTTCGGTCTCCATCTGCAAAAGAACAGAAAAATAAAAATTAAAAAGAATATATTTAAAAACTCAGATAAAAAGAATTTTCAAAAAGAGACTTGTACATTGAGTGTAATGTCCTATAAACTGCAGGATTATTACAATTATTAGGCAATGAAATCATAGCTTCAAATATGAATCGAATGAGAAATTGCTCACAGTTCTATCAGATAAGGGAAAAAGCCTATCTTCTCTTTTTTCGTTATATATTAGAATGAAATCATATTTTATGTTTTAAAGAGAATATTTTTAAAAAGTTATTTTTTCCATTTGAGGAGTCAAAGCTTACCACAACTGAACATGCCACAACTTAGTACCATATTACCATTAGGGTTGTATTACTTGCTATTCCTTGATACATTAAAAAAATACTCAACATCCTCTGAGTGTCACTGCAGAGCAACTGATTTCAGGCAACTGTTCCCAGACAGCAATTGAAGAGCTAAAACTAACATCAATTAATGAAACCCAAATCAAATGTCTTTTGGAATGCTTTGAGTATCTCTATTTAAACTCAAAATGACATCTATCTATTTTGCAGCAGTCCTTTTGCAAAGCCAGTAATAACAAAACAGCAAAACCCAAACATTTTCCAAATTATTTTTCTTTTACCTGTTGTATATTAAAAGTGTAATATTCTAGCTAAAGGTAAAGTGAAATAATAATAATAAAAAAAGAATATTTTCCAACATTTTCTAAGCCAAACTCTTTGGAGTATTGCCTTTTCTAAGGAGACTGTGTGCAGTGGTCATAGCTGTAACAACAATTACTTCAGATTTTGTCCTAAAAAAACCCCTCAATTTCCAAGTTGCCCAGAACAAAGATCCCAGATACTTATTCAATTAAACTTTGTTTTGTGCAACATTACTGGGGAGGTGGGGGAGGGAAGTCCCTTGAACAAACACAACATACTCACAGATGGTCCACCCAGAAGAGAAAAGATTGAGGAGACACAGCCACATATACTGATGTAGAAATTAAGTCTATGAACATTTTCTGTAAGAGTCCAACTGGTTTTGATTTCTACTTAAAATACTGACAAGTTTTCTCCACTTAGTATATTTTTACACACCTGACTCCCTAACAGCAAAGTGAGATATATACATACATGGTAGTATGTCCGGGTAACTTCTGTAAATGCCTGGGTTTTTTTAATCCAACATGATTGAATTATGGCCATTTAATAAAGTATCCAGGTGCAGGCCAAGGTAAAAACATGACAGAATTTTACTTTTGACTTTGTTTACTTGCACTCACTCTGAAATATTGGGAATCCTAAATTGCTCCTACCCAGACAGCTTTTCAGTTGTTTAATGGGATCTACAATTTCCTGAAACAGCTTTTCTAAGTGTCTGTGCATATGGTAGTTGAGAAATGTGTGATCAAGTCAACGCTGCATTAACGCAGACAGCCCTGGGAGCAGAATTAAGCTTACCATTTAGTTTTACAACATCCAGAGTTGTGAGTGCTTAGCCACATGACCTCATCACTTTACTAACAGTTTTTGCAAAAAGTTCTATTATACTTATTTGAAGCTAGAGACTCTTTCCATACATACATAAAACTGGTAGAGGCTTTAAACCTCCTCACTGCCACCCAATTCTATAAACATGAAGTTTTTACAGGTGTCAAGTATGACTACACTCCCCCAGAAAGTATCCTCAGCACAAGTAAGAATGAGTTTGGAAACCTGGCAGCTGTTTCCCCCTCTCTTCCATCCAATAAAGCTAGTTAGCAAACCTCTTCACTGTAAATAATTTATCACAGCAGCTATTTTTATTACCTGCCTATATACAAGTAAAATCTATTTAAGCAACATTCTATCAGAAATCCTAGAACTACTACAAATGCAAAAAATCCAAACAAGCTCAATCATAGCAAATACTGCATTTTAATCATGCCAGTACTTCATGAGGAAAGAAAAATTGACTTTACTGCAGATAAAGCAAAAGCATGTGTGTATAATTTTAAAGATCAGCAAAGCCTGGTTAATCTTTCCTTTAAGAAATTTTTTTTCTTGATTAAATGATCAAGAGCTGACTTTTGCAGCCCTTTAAATGAAGACATGTTTAGAAAAACCCATATAAATTATATCATCTTACTCTGCTCAGCAGCCTTCCACGTGCATGTGCTCACAACAGGGACCACCACAAGCATGAACAGCTTGGAGTACTGATACACCTCAGAGGGTGAAACTATACCTCAACAGGATTAAACACAGCCCATGTTAAGAACCATTACTACTCATTCAAGGTTTGTTCAGCCTTGCGAAAAGAAGGCTCAGGGGAGACCTTATTTAAAGGGCAGCTATAAGGAAGATGGAGACTCCCTTCACACAAGAAGTCACATGAAAGAGGTGAGAGGTATGGGTAAAATTACTCCTGGGGAGATTCCTACTGGACACCAGAGGAAAATTTTTCACAATGAGCACCACATTGTAATAATTTCCAAGGGAAGTGGTAGATTTCCCCAAGATTGGAAACTTAAAATTCAGCTGGACAGGGTGCTGGGCCATCTTGTTTAGACCATACTCTTGCCAAGAAAGGTTGGAGCAAGTGATCTTTGAGATCCCTTCCAACCTGGTGTTCCATGATTCTACAAACATTGTTTTCAAGGCTGCAATCTCACTTTGGACCAACATCTCACCCTTTCACAAGGGACAACTCCATGTTGCCTTTACACTCAAAGCCAGATAAGCAGCCCCCTCTGTTTCTCACTGACTCTTTTTCCACGTCCCACTACACAACTAAGTCTTTGGTTCCAGTATTAATGGAGCTAGGATCACTGTCAAAGCAGAGAGGCCATCTTCTGGGGAATAATACAATCCATAGAACAAAGCCTAAGGACATTCCTGAGTTGTCTGTACAAACCTGAAGTTCAAGGAAATACAGAAATATAGCTTTTACAGGCTAATAAATATTCTGAACATGCAAAAAACATACATTCCCAAACCCATTCCATTGCAGGGCCATTTAATGCTATAAAAAAAAAAGGACCCAAAAGAACACATGAAGGTCAGTATATTTGCTACTAATTCAAGAGGCAATAGGTGATATAATTTTGTGGCCAGAACACTGGCCAAACTATAGCAGTGTGGCATTTCTGGTTCTGAAAATGATTGTGTGTGACCTTAAGTAAATTAGTTAATACCTTTCCAAGGTTTTGAAATCCTTGCCTCAGACAAAAGTTCTTAACCTTCTGCTCTCACCAGTGAATCAATACAATGAAAATACTGCAACTCTCACCTTTGGATAGTCACTTCCAAGCCTGTGGAGCGGAACACATATTTACTATTTGTCAATTTGGTAACACTGTTTTCTATCTAATGAAGATCAGAATCTATCCTAGATGTACCAAGATGTACTAAAATAATTCCTTCTGAAGTTTTCTGATTGTGAAGTTGTCCTTAAATAGTAAAAAGTCATAAGCATACATAGCCTGATGATTGCTAAGTATTAATAAGTAGTTCTGTTTTCAGGGTCAATATTCTTTTTGCCTCAGGATGACTCACAAAAGCATAATCAACCAAAACTATCTCAATTTAGATCCCACTTTCATTTGTGTAGCAGTGACAAGCTGTTCCCTTATCTGTGGCTCACAGTGCTTCCAAATTCTGTCACAGACGCAGAAACAGTAAGACTGACAGATATGTTCTGCCTACAGAAAACACATTTTGCGGAGAACAGAAATTCCGTTAGAGATATTAAAATTAGAACGAAAAACTTAGGTTTGTTTATGAATCCTGATACTTTCCTTAAAAAAGTTACTATGAGTCCTACATCATATTATGTCATCTGCCCACACAATATTTTAACTCTTTCAAAGGGTTCCATTTTCGAAGCAGAACTATTACATTTCCACAGTGAAAAGGAATATTTTTACCACATCCCTTTCTTGGACTCTGTGTGGAAACGACATGCTAAAGCAGTAACACAATATACAATTTTTTGAAAAGTGCATATTTTACTATCTTCTTTGTCCTTTTGGTTATTCAGTTTTAGGATGCAAAGGTAGGAGTTTCTCAAAACAATGCCCAGTATCTCAAACTATTGAGAAAGAAACTTGTCTTTTATACATGCAAGGAAGATTCACAGTTCAGATCACAATATTCTCCAGAGGACATCAAGGTGTAGTTTCCAAGAAAGACTGACAGAGATATTAGATTTTTTTTTTTAATCTATTTAACTTAAACTTTGAAAAAAACCACTCAAAATTATGTGACACTAGACATCTCACTACAGGCCTTAACAAAGCAACTAGTAAGAAAGAGCAGATCAGTAAGGAATAAGAGTAGCCCAAATATTTTAAAAATTCAATGGCTTGAAAATGGTGCCAACTCCCCAAATACAGCCAAAGGCATGATCTTTTCAGCAAAACGTTACAGCAGCTGGAAATACAGAATATGAATTATGCACTTGCTAATTTCATCTAATCTAATAAGTATTTGTTTAAACCGTTCTCCTAATGTAAGGAGACATGCAAGGTACATTTCAGCATACAGCTGTCTATAGAAAAAGAGATTTCTGTACGAGTATGTATCCACGCAGACCTTTCATTGACACACCACCAACAGAATTCATTCTTCACCCCGTCAGGAATGTTGACCTTCACTGTCAGGATCTTCAGATTTTCCCCACGGTTAATGGCCAGAATCTGAGTGCAAACATAAATGGCAGAGACAGATGACACACAAAATATCTAAAAGATAAACTTATCAACATTTGTGTGTGCGCTTGCTTGACGTTCTGTAGCAAATCGTGATGGTGGTACAGAACCAGCTGACAAAGCACTAGCATGTACAGATAACATCCACAATTTAAACACCAATTAAATTGTGCCGTGGCATAACAAATCATACATTTTTCCTGGAGCCTGCAATCTCAAGACCCAGTTATCTTAAACACACTTATAATGCAAGTCAGCATGAACTTAGCTGGTATAATAGTCTTCTTTAATAAGCCAAATTGAAACACAAGAAATTAATTGAAAAGCGATTCCAATCAGAACTTGAGATCCAAAATTTTTGAAAGAGTTAGTCTCAAGCTTCAGGCTTCATTATGCTTCCCAAAGATCAATTATAAAATTAATTATGAATCAGAACTTCTGACAAAAAATGGTCGATTTGAGTCATTTGCACCTAGTTCAAATAGCTGAAAATATTGTAGATACACTCTTTACATTAATATTAACACTCCAGCCTTCAAATGCACGCACATATTTCTGTCAGTCTTGTGCACACAAACACATATTCACGAGCTAAAGCTAAGCCTGGTTGCACATGTGCCATCTGCACACAAATTTCTGTTTTGAAGGCAATTTCTGTGGCTCTACATTTAAAACCAGGATCACAATGCAAGTGGTGAATCCTTGAGGGTACTGGCGGGTGGCCGCTAGTCGAACCTCTCTATGAAGATGAGCGATCACCTGAAGCAATTCTTACAGTACTTAGTAACAAAACTCACTGGATTATAGAAACACAACAGCAGTTAGAAGCAGCCCGATTTTAGATTTCATTTTCCCTTCCAAAATACTTTAAAGTGCAGAAATAAAAAAAACCTGCCAGAAGTTGACATTCCTGTATGACTACACATGTTGCTGTATGTAGCAGGCCCTGAGCACTGTCACAACAGAGCATTCTGTGTCAATCATGAACTTTAATTCAATCACTAGCTAACTCAGACATGTCACATATGTTAAATACAATGGTTTAAAATGACTCCAGGACATCGTACCAATTTATATTCCTCAGCCTTACTGCTCCTGTGACATACCAGGCCTGACATATCATTGAACAACAAAGCTAATAATAAAGATTGCATGTGAAATATTATAGCATCTAGTACCTTGACTGCCAAAACAAATGTTTTCATGTAGAGATTAGAAAGACACATTTTAACAAATCAAATGCTTTCATGTTTATTCTGATTTTATTTTTTAAAAAGAGAGAAAGTTAAATGTCAAGCTAAAATGAAATCAAAATGATGCTCACGACAGAGAATGCATCTGATAGAATTATAATGTCATCATTCAGTACACTGTTAGCGGGGTCAATATTTGCATCACATTGTGTTTCCTGGCACTCCATCTGCAGAATGTGTCAGTTACCGGAACTTAAACCAGCTCTACTGCAGTCACAAATATTTGTTACATTTTCATTCCTAAACAATCTGCCTATCCTGCTTTAAGTGACTTGCATTCAGAGAAGAATTCTCATCCAGGAAATGCTCAATTAAGAAAGTAATTACTGAATTTCTCCCCTTAAGATAATGAAGGTGGGTTTGGTTTGGTTTTTTGTTTGTTTTTTTAATTTTTTATTTAGTAACATGTTCAAATACAGCTATCATAGACACAAAGTAAACTTTAAGATGTAGAAAAAGACCCTTTATATGCAAGACTGGAACAGATCCAGGGGAAGGGTTAACAAAATCAACATAAAGAAAAAGCAAGGACAATAACTAAATCCAGTCAAGATTTATCAAACCTTATTCAGTTTATCAGAAAACTACAACATCCTTTACTTTGCACAGCCCTCCTATTTTCCAGATTTACTTAGACTCATTGAGCAAGTTTTGTATATTTTGCCAGGGACTTGTAATTTGCAATTCCTTTTTGACACTGGAAATAGAGTACTCTCCTCAAACATCACACTTCATACAGGAATTCTTTTCCTCCCACCAATTCAGTCATCCCCAAATAGAGGAAAGCAACCCCAATGAGTACACAAATGCTGAACTGTTCACAATTAGTGAAAAATCCAAATAAACTCTTGAAAGATTTTTTTTTCCCTTAGTTATGACAATGTTAGTGTAGCTACCCAACTACATCTTAAGAGTCCAATCAGGTTCTTCTTGCTGCCAAAGGAAGGAACTATGGCTGAACCTCCCAAAGTGTTCCAGCTGGAAACACCTATAGGTATCAATCACATCAGAAGTCAGGTTTTTTGAACAGATATGGTTGGTTTGTTTGGGATTTTTTGGGTTTGGGTTGTTGGTTTTTTTGGTTTGGGGTTTTTTTTTATTATTTCAAGTTCAGTATTTTAATTTTTTTCAGTCAAACTACCAGATTGCATGCCAGTCTCAATTATTTCATGGCATGTCTCAACACACAAAATGACAAAGCACACTCAGAGCTGCAAATGCTTTGGTCATGAAGACACAGCCTGCTCTCTTATAGGGAACATGCTAGTCTACTGCCCTCCTCCTTCACCTACCTGTAAGCTAGAGCAGCGTGAGGGTTATACACAGACTTTCAAGATTACTAGCACTTCCATACTCAGACAATGACCAGTTTTAATGCAGTATTTTATGGAAGTCTTCATATGCAACTCTGCAAAGAGATGACTTAAAGCCAACTGCTACTTTTGTCTCTAGCTAAACACACTGAGAATACTTGTCTGTGAGCAGTCAGCAAAGGACTAAGGAAGGTGTTCACTGACTTTTACAAGTGTTCTTCCAACACAGCTATTTAAACTGCAGTCCTGGGGGATTAGTAAGTTTTATAAATCCCTCTGAGTTTCAGGCTTCCCTGTCTATTTTTTTAGGCTTAAGCTTCTTTTAAAAATCCTGAACTAAAATTTCTTCACCTGCAGATATCTACACCTCTCCCAAAGTACATTCAAGAACACATTTAACCAACTTCTTTAATTCAGAAAGAAGTATTTCTTCAAAGTCTTAGGTGAAGGAGAAACTGAAGACTTAATACCTAAAAGAGATCGTTATAACCCAAAATAATAAGAAAAAGCAGTCATTTGCATCAACTGGGTAGTGAGGTTGGGTAATAAAGACACTGAAGATAAGGAGAAAGACCTTCAAAAGCACAGTACTAGGTTTTAAGCTTAAGGAAGGAATGGCAAATAAAGAAACCACTTTCCTTATTTCATCATGAAAACAAAAAGGAGACAAAAAGAAACTGGAAAACTAATTAAGAACCAAAAATCAGAAACCAGAAGTTACAGTATTTTTACAAAACAAGGAACTCTGCAAACTGCACATAACTGAAAAGATCGTAACACACATTTTTTTCCTTGACTAGTACAGAAAAGCCTGACACCTGGGGCCCTGAAACCTCAGTGAAGCAGAAAAAACTCAGACTAAAGATTCATAACAGAAAGATTCAATATGTTAGAATAGGCAATAGCAATAATATACTAATGAAATAAAGTGCATCTGAGTGCATGCTATAATTACAGGACCATCAGCTGCAAGAACAGTTATTATTTCACTGGAGAGTCAGAATGGGAAAAGGGGCATTAAGGTTAGTGACAGACTCAAGGAGAAATAAACTAAGACAGATCAAGTTAATCTTAGCATCAAACAGACAAGCTAAGGACACGTCCCAGATAAGAAACAGTGCAGCCACATGGTGAGCATGCTGACCAAGTTTGGGAAATCCGGATTCTATCAACAGGAATCCAGGAAATCCTGATTATATCTGAGCAACAGCTTCCCTTATGTAAAACAGAAAAAAGGATACCTTGAAAAAGTAATACATCATACCATCATCCCAACAAATACTGTACACCAACACACATTGCATATCTCTGTATTCACCACTCGCCATGCAAGAAAAAAACTGAACGACGTTTGACACCAGAAGTATTCATTCAACAGTAAAGCACCTAAACAAAAAATCCATATAGCACAACACTTCATCTCCTGATGAACCTACAAGTCTGTGATATGCCACCACAATAGCCTTAGCTTGTTCTGTTGACTTTTCCAGGCTCTCCAGAAGGAAGTTTTCACCATATAATTACTGATAGAAATTCAGTGAATGTTCCTACCTACTACAAAGCAAACAACTAGAGGTTCCTCTTCAAACTTCTACAGAAGGCCTGTCTATTAAAATCACTTGTAGTAACTTTGTCCTTCACCTAACACTATCCATACTGGGAGGTGGGTGAGAGGGTTTAAAATTAGCCCATGCATGTTGAAGTACTTTTTGGTAGTAAATTCACATGCAAGGAAATGCTTTATTAATTCAAAACATCACACTTCTAAAATATAGCAAGCAGAGAGAAAAGGAGAGCATATCAGATATAAAAAGAAAAGTATTCTGCTGTAAAATAAGGCAGCCTTCTAAAGGAAAAGGACATTCCTGGTTAGAAGCAGCCAAGAGGGTCTTTTTCATGGGGGTTGGGAGGGGGGAGAGGGGTTTAGTTTATCTTTTTTTGGGTGTGTGGTTTTTCTTAAGATAGGTAATTGTGACCAAAATAAAGAGACCATTCACTTGGTCATTAGCAACGACTCAGGGCAAAGGTCTTGACAGTTGCATTGAGTGCATCACATCTCAACCTTTGAACTTCAGTAACAGGGGCAGCCAAGCTATCAAGTCATCAGCTTCTCATCAACTAGTAAGTTTGTTTTGTCCCTCATTTCTTTTTATAGTCATATAGGCCTAGGCTTGGGGCTTAGGATAACCAAAGGTGTTTCACAGAAGGGAATACTGATGACTTGCAAAACAAACCCATTTTTGGGGTGGTGCATGGGACATTCCCTTGAGCCTTTCTATCTTGATGGTTCAACTTCTACAGAAGATTGCTGCTGATAAAAGCTGCTTTCAGGTCATCTTGAATTTCAATTGTCTGGATCCTTCCCCAGTACTTCCCACCAGTTGCACCTCAGAGTTTTAGTTCCAAATAGCTCAGAGAACTCCAGCTCAGTGCTACAACAAATACTCAAAATAACAAATAATAAATTGATCCAAGTTTGCTTCAAATACACTCCAGCCAAGTAGCTTCCTCTACTACACAATGCCCCAGACTCACCCCTACAGACCATAAATTATCCCTTAGCCTTTATCCCTTTATCCCCTTATCACCCTCCTGATAACACTTACTATGCACTTGTCACCAGGGGAAGGAAGGGAAGGCATGACACACTGAAAATAAGTCACACCAGTATTGAAATCTCTGATTATGAATACACTTGTCTGATTAATTCTCATTAAACAATGGACATACTGAATAAGCAATCTTCTGCTCAGTTTCTTAAAAGAGAATTTAAACAGTTCAAGTCCTGCATTTCAAGAATTAGAAAGTCTATTATCTGTGACAACTGAAAAGCAAAAATCAAATACCTTTAGAATCAGTTTGAAGTAACAATTCAAAAACAAACCCATCTTTGCTATAACTTAACATTCTAAGAAAGACACTACAAATTTTTAGGTGTACCTGATGATGCTGGATGGTCTTTATATTACAAGAAAACTCATGATACAGTTGGAATTTACCAATATCCTTTTCATTTCCACTTTTGGATGACACTTTCGCCAAGGATGACTGGATACAAATGTACCTTTGCTGACATCTGAATAAAAACAAATGTTAATAAGATATTTTAGCATGAAGCTTGTAACAAATCATTAATGCTTGTATTAAGTAAAAATGATTTGAAGCCTGCCCAATAAGAAGTTACATTAACTCCAATTACTTGCAGAATTGTATTACGTATCTTAATGCCAAAACTGATATAACACATACTGACTGGAACATACCAAGAGAAGAAATTCAAGCAGACCTTAGAAAAGCTGAACACCACCCTTCTGAAGGGAATAAATATTAAAAATCCACCATCTGCACTTCAGTTTGTTCAGTTACTGGTTCAACTTCACATAATAAATATCGTGAAGTTGCAAAAAAAAGTTACAGCAGTTTTCTATTTTCTAGAAATAGAATATTTACCAGCCTTGGGTAGGTTTCTGGCTTTGAGAAACAGACATAAAAAACTTCATCATTTTTAGGAATAACTGGGATCCCAAACAGCTAGCTTCCTGAATGCTCATGATTATTATATATACAACACACTTTAGATGAACAGGACGTATATGTAGAGCACTAAATATCCAATTAATACATCTCCAGTAATGGAAAGAATGAAAGCGATAGCCTGGTAGTGACAGCACATCCTTTACAAAACAACTCCATCACTGACATCACCACATTGCTGTGCTCTTGCCTTTTGATGAAGTTGGCCATTACTCACAATAAATAGCAAACGAGTCAGCTAAACAGAACTGAGCACATTCAAACCAACACCGTGTGCTCCTAAGGTGGTGTCTGTTCTTTGGTAACCCTGCTCTGTCCCAGGTGGTGCACCGCAGAGGAAAAAAAACAATCAGCAACTATTACTGTCATATCAACCCCCCAAATACATAATAACTTCAGGGTTATATGTCATAATATAAAAAAAACCCACCTTAAAATCAGTTACAGAGTCAAATCTGTAATTCCTGCTTTAAAAAGTCACATTCAATTGCCTAACTGACTTCCTGTACCAAAATCAACCATCACTGCATGCTAATTACACTGACTGGTGTCAAGCAGTAAATATTGGAGCAATAAATAAATAAAAAGTAAATAGTAATACTGGACCAGATAACACCTCTGGAAAAATCAACTTGATGGAAATGCAAGGATTAAAAAAAACTCCTTCATAGGTCACTAACTGCTAGGGAGATGCATTATATAGAACATATGCTATATGCTTTATATAGAACTATATGCTTTATATAGAACAGTCTTTGGGGGGTCAGTCTCATGCTATCCTCACGTGAGGAGAATTCTCCTCCACTGACAGCAGAATGGGCAGAAAGGCTAAAGAACATCCCCAGCACAAGTGAAGGAACGGACCTAATGCAATCTCACCCTTACTGTTTTCATACCATTAGAAATCAATTACTCTATCGGGTTTGCATGGCCAGGTTTTGGTAGCAGGGAGGCTACATGGCTGGTTTCTGTGAAGGTGCTAGAAGCTTTCCCTGTGTCCGATAGAGCCAACGCCAGCCAGCTCCAAACTAGCCAGCCGCTGGCAGTCAGGTTGCTGAGTCCACCAGCAACAGTGGTAGCACATCCGGGATAAACATGTTTAAGAAGGGGGTGGGGGGGTGGGAAACCCTGTGCAATGGCAGCTGAAAAGAGGAAAGAATATGCAAGACAAACAATTCTGCAGACACCCAGGTCAGTAGATAAGCAGGGGGAGCAGGTGCTCCAGGAGCAGAGATTCCCCAGCAGCCTGTCGTGCAGCCCCACGCAAGAGCCT